>NW_025745167.1:10000-47500 GCF_021184085.1 Oncorhynchus gorbuscha
TCGAAAAGGGAAAACTGATCCTAGACCAGCACTCCTTCCTGAGGCGCTTTGTGAATATGGGTCCCCTTAGGGGCCTGGTGAAAGTTACCTGCAAAACACCTTCCTCTATAAGGGCTCTGGTGGAAAAATAGAAAGATCCGTTCTCACACAGCTCTCCATCCCAGTCCTGTCTCCGGGGCCTGTTGGATGGATCCAGGTTGAGAGGCTGGGTGGCGACACTACCTGAACAGGAGAGAGAACACATCATCATTATGAGATGATAGGATACAGTCTGGTTTCTGGTTATAACCTGGTCAGGAGACAAACTCACTTGTTTACTCACACCCCCACCTCTCTATTGTGATACAGTCTGGTTTCTGGTTATAACCTGGTCAGGAGACAAACTCACTTGTTTACTCACACCCCCACCTCTCTATTGTGATACAGTCTGGTTTCTGGTTATAACCTGGTCAGGAGACAAACTCACTTGTTTACTCACACCCCCACCTCTCTATTGTGATACAGTCTGGTTTCTGGTTATAACCTGGTCAGGAGACAAACTCACTTGTTTACTCACACCCCCACCTCTCTATTGTGATACAGTCTGGTTTCTGGTTATAACCTGGTCAGGAGACAAACTCACTTGTTTACTCACACCCCCACCTCTCTATTGTGATACAGTCTGGTTTCTGGTTATAACCTGGTCAGGAGACAAACTCACTTGTTTACTCACACCCCCACCTCTCTATTGTGATACAGTCACGTGGACAGGAAAAACTCCTGACCCTACTTCAAATCAAATTGCATTGGTCACATACACATGGTTAGCAGATGTTAATGCGAGTGTAGCGAAATGCTTGTGCTTCTAGTTCTGACAGTGCAGTAATATCTAACAAGTAATCTAACAATTCCACAACAACTACCTTATACACACAACTCTAGAGGGATGGAATTATAAAGTAGCCTAGGGGTGATTTTCCCCCACAGAGATGAAGCCTAATCCTGGACTACAAATAATTTTCTATGGAGATTCTCCATTGATCTGGCTTTTTAATCCAGCATTAGGGTTCATCTGTATCCTGGAAACCATGTCTAACTGTGAGGTCCTAAACATAACACATGGCTGTCCTGTACCTCCTTTCTTCACCTCCTGTGAGGTCCTAAACATAACACATGGCTGTCCTGTACCTCCTTTCTTCACCTCCTGTGAGGTCCTAAACATAACACATGGCTGTCCCGTACCTCCTTTCTTCACCTCCTGTGAGGTCCTAAACATAACACATGGCTGTCCTGTACCTCCTTTCTTCACCTCCTGTGAGGTCCTAAACATAACACATGGCTGTCCCGTACCTCCTTTCTTCACCTCCTGTGAGGTCCTAAACATAACACATGGCTGTCCCGTACCTCCTTTCTTCACCTCCTGCCAGCGGAAGTGGTGTCGTCGGACCACGGAGAAGACGGACGTGAAGCCCTGCTTGGTGATCATCTCCAGGGCCTCCTTCAGGTGGAAGGGGTGCAGGCAGGGAGACGTGGCCTGGATGTGACAGATCACCTCCACCTCTGGAGGCGGACAACACACAGCAGACTATGAGATACCAGAAGAATATGAGAAACAGTATGAGATTTGAATAATTGTGTATATGCTGCCACTGTTGTCAATTGAAGCTACTGAGTGGGTCCCACTTTATTGGGATAAACCCAAATGTTGCCTCATAGATCACAATGAATAAGACTACATGGACGGGGGGACCTGATCCTAGATCAGTATTCCTACTCTGAGATACTTGATACATGCCGTCCCAGAGCCTTAGTCAAGCTAGTGGCTAAACAAGTTCTGCATATATTACATTATCAGCTGACATCTATAACAAAGCGGTGCCAAACAGTCATTACAAAGATAGTTGAAGTGTCACAAAGGGTGTGGTTCTGTCACAATAAAAAATAACCACAGAGAATCTTCCTCACGACTCCCTCCTTGTCTCCTTCTCACAGCACATTGGAGCAGAAGATCTGATCACATGGAATCAAGGAAATACACTTGACATTCACCCCCTACCTGGGTTTAATCTGGCGAATTCCTGGATGGTGTCAAGAGAGCTGGAGGAGTCTTTGGACACCTCTGGGCTCCTGCGGTGAACCTGAGCTCCCCATGCCTTGGCTACCTTCTCAATGTCATCATGGTCAGTTGATACCCACACACTGGGAGAAAGAACGGAACAAGTTGATCCCTCAGGCTTTGTAACAAGTAGGCTACATCAGTGCAATCCAGTCTTGTGTGACCGAGCCCAAACCAGGGGGTTCATTCAGAGACAGTACACTAACTTTCAAATAACAATATTATCCATGCACCTGTAACAGTATAATTTTAAACCGTCCCCTCGCCCATACCCGGGCGCGAACCAGGGACCTTCTGCACACATCAACAACAGTCATCCACGAAGCATAGTTACCCATCGCTCCACAAAAGCGGTGGCCCTTGCAGAGCAAGGGGAACTACTACTTCAAGGTCTCAGAGCATGTGACGTAACCGATTGAAACGCGGCTATCGGTTCACACCCCAGTCCTATCTACCTACAGGTTATGGGAAATTAGCTCTTTTAGTATGTATCTAGTAAGGAGAGAAAGCCTCCACTTCTATGTCAAAGATATAAAAACTAAAACACTATAATAAATACTACAGTCCGCAAAACACTACATGATACTATAGTATATACTAGTTATTTTACTACAATATGTATACTATAGTTAACTGTAAATAATACACTACACTGAATAATACAAAAACACTACAGTGAATACTATGGTATCAATATCATAGTATACTAGAATTTTTTATGTGGGTTGTAATGTAGCTAGCCTACTAAGCTTCTATCAAAGCAACTCCGTATACAGTAGTTAGATTGAAAGACATTTGACTGTTAGATTGAACTGAATTACCTGTCAAACTGTTTGGAGTCCACTGCAGCTCTCAGAACCCATCCGATGAGGGGGACACCGGCGAGCATTTTGATATTCTTCAGGGGGATCCCCTTACTGCCTCCCCTCGCCAGGATCAGGGCTGCGATGTGTCTCTTCTCACCGCTGTCTTTAATAACCTTTGCTTTTCTGTCTCTCACATCTCCGATGCACGATAGCGTACGTTTTCTTGCAGCGGCCATTGTAAAGAGTCACTCAGTAGCCCAGTGGGAGGTTAAGAAGACGTGGCGGTATCACTGTAACTTAACTAACTAACCGGTAACGTTAGCGGTAGCTATGTGTAGCAGTCGGCTGATGAATCTAGCTATCTACGTCTTGTGTTCTAGCTCACTGTAGCTAGCTAGGTATTTAGGTTACAATATATACTAGTGACTACAATGTCAGTAGTATACACTGAAGGACGGCCTATTAATCCTACACATATGACATTTATAAACAGAAAAAGTGGCGTATTGTGATATTTCATTGTGGCTACGAAATGAGAAAGAACGTCACCATAGAATTGTACCGTAATGATTGAGGTCAATGCGTTAAAAAACTATAATGGCGATCAATATTATCGACACGAGGATACCTGAAGGTGCAAAATGGTAGAAGCATGTCCAATATCTATCTCACTCACAGAACTCCAGGTTTCAATATTGCACAAAATAATGTAAAGGTACTCATCATAGACAACAATTCAATTGCGCTAGCCAACCAAACAGCAGTACTTACGGTAAAGTATTTACTACTTCTTGGCTGGAACGACTCTGTGCAGTGCGCGTGTGCAATAACTCAATCCCCCTTTGCACTCTGAAATAACTTTTATTTTTATGTTTTAGAAACTTTGGCAAAGGGTAAAGTCTACTATTTTACTGATTGTAGTTTTGGAAACATAAAAATGTATGGCGATAAGATGATACGTCTGATACCGGGAGCTCGGAGTCATGCGTCGAAATCGTTAAGCAGTGTGCCGATATTGTATCGCTTTATCGGAAACACGTTATCAATGACCTCCAAAGATGTGTTTTGTCGAATAACCACCGTCGAAACGTTGGTAATAAAATGTTTGCATCTGAGCTCATAGAGTGTGCGGCTCTCTTTTATTTTGAAGTTTGTCGAATAACCACCACCTGATTGGTTTGGTATTCGTTTCGGTAGAATAGGAAAAGGCTTATTTTGACCAGCAGGTGCCACTAGTGTACACTATGTTGATCAAAGCCTCGTGTAAATTAACCTATTTTCGACACAATTGTATGGAAATGCTGAATGCTTCAGAAAGCTTCGTTTCCCCATCACTAGCTTCATCGATTAGTAAATGTGCAGAATTTCGGCAAAAAATCATTCTACACCCACTGCAGGGCACTGGGCTTCCTCGCATCACCATATTTGGTAGTGAGTGGAAACGCCAAACGGATGCTTCACATGAAGTTTTATACATCCGGTGAAATATCTGGTTCATTATTCTACAGTGTTTTAATCTACCACTGTAGAATACATTCAAAAAAACTTTAAAGTACCACTAAAGTAGTTTTGGGGGTCTGTACTTTACTATTTATATTGTTGGCTACTTTTACTTTACTACAATCCATAAGAAAATATTGTGCTTTTTACTCCATACATATTCCTTAACCTCTCACCCAAAAGTACTCGTTTCATTTTGAACGCTTAGCAGGACAGGAAAATTGTCAAATTCACGTGCTTATTAAAGATAACATCCCTGGTCATCCCTATTGCCTCTGATCATGCGGACTCTCTAAACACACATGCTTCATTTGTAAAATATGTCTGAGCGTTGGGAATGTGCACCTGGCTCTCCGTAAATCCAAAAAATGGCGCTATCTGGTTTGCATAATATAAGTAATTAGAAATTATTTGTAGTTGTACTTTTGATATTTAAGTATATTTTATAAAATTACATGTATTTTTTTTTAAACCAAAGACTTTTACTCAAGTAGTATTTTAGTGGGTGACTTTCACTTTACTTGAGTCATTTTCTATTGGGGTACTTTTTATTTTTCCTGCTCTCACTCAGTAGTAGCAACATAAAAGCAACTACCGGTAAACAGCGGGGGAAAAACAGACAATATGATCAATGGGAAACCATACCAGTTTGAAGTAGCTCTAAAGTCGGAGGCAGAGTTCGCTAATGGACAAACTGTCTACAAACTCCCACTAGATACAAACCACTCTGATGTATGTAGCATAACTGGGACGCTAGACCTACACGCTGCATGTAATTCAAACGTTCAATTCGTATTTTCATGGAAGTGCAGAGATAACACAAATCTCAAATAGACACTTAATAACGCCAAATTCAATAAACTCCAGACAGAGATTACCACCACTGCGAGATACTTCCAAACTTCTTTACTTTCAACAAGAATATCAGTCTCCTTAGAGACCGTCAAAAATTGCCAATGCCGACTATATTTCAAGTCGTCACGGCGGGGTATTGGGTAAAGTTTTCAACTAGCAATAATCGCGCCTCGGATAGACCTCATAGGCTACGATACTGCCACTGCGCAAAGCTGATTCAAATCTTGAAAAAGGCAAGGTAGCCACCACAAAAGATACAATTCACGGAGACGGTTCATAATAACGTCGCGGTACAGTGTGATGCTAATTTGTGTGCAATAGTAATATATTATGATTGAAATGTGTTTAAAACGTTTCGATAACCCAAGGTGTGCATAGTTTGTATTCTAAAAATAATAATATAGCTACACCACACTGCAATGCATGATGGGATGTGAAACATACCATTCTCATGGGTTCGTGCTTTTCAGATCCTTAGGACGTCCCTGCCCCATTGAAGTTGAAATTTAAACGGGTTAAGGGTTAGACGTTTAAGGTAGGGACGTCCCAAGGATTGTGGATAGAACTGACCAATTGTTATGTAAATATACGATTGCACTGATCTGATCTGCAAGGCAGTATCCCGTCCGGACGGATCCTAACAAGATGTCGAAATGTTTTGAACAGTCGTAGATAATTGTATATGTACGATGGCAAAATCATATATCAGTACGATGACAACAGTACGATGGCAATATTCCAATTTTTGAATATTTGCAGTCAGAGATTGGTGCTATTATTCCATAGGAATATTTGACATTTCTACACAGCCTTACTACACATACCAATATCTGTACCGGGGAGCTGTATGGACCAGGGAGATGTTTCACTTTGTACCACCAGATGGAGGCATTTGCCTTGAATGTTCATTAGGCATTAGGCCCACTGTCGTGAAATCTGCCAGTTCAACCGTCCATCCATGTCTGATGTCGGGAGATGACGTGGTACCCGGCCACTGGAGGAAACAGTGAGCACTGTTACCTTCACGTAGGTTTTGCTTTTGCTAGGGCATTGTGGACGGGGATGGCAGATCATTCTCTGATTCCAAAGAGCCAAAGGTTGCAAATTGTTTTTTTTGTTTGAAGCCTATTCCAAATGGTAACCATTCAGAATTAATGTCTAAGCTTAACCTTAAACACTTAGAAATGTGACGTTGCAGAACCATGGACGTCTAATTCTGACAGTGAGACTATGAGCTGTTTGAGATAAATAACACGTCTAATACAGTTGGCATTCAATGGTAAAGACACAAGGACGCTGTTGTATATGAAGATAATTCATTAAGAACCATGTAAAGTGTAGTACTAATAGCTACCAAGGGTTTTCTCTGCCTATTTTGTTGAGATAACTTGGGAATAGTCTTCAGGGTCCCATCTTTACTAGTTAGCTAGCTAGACTAACTTAAACCTCAAATTGGCAAACAAACCTAGCTAGCTAGCTATTTAGCAGCACCAGTAAGAAAACATGTTAGTAAATCAGGATAAATGCATTAAAGCTGCAATATGTAACTTTTGGGTGACCCAACCAAATTCACATAGAAATGTGAGTTATAGATACATAATTGAAAGCAAGTCTTAGAAGCGGTAGATCTGTTCTATGTGCACTATTTCTATGCTACCCATACCAACATTTCATTTTGTGTCTTTCACTTTGTTTTGTACAACAGCTTCAAACAGCTGAAAATACAATATTTAGGGTTATGGAAAATATATTTCACAGCGGTTTAGATGGTAAAATGATTTTCTACACTATACTTGCTTGTTTTGTCACATAAACTGAAATTAGGCAAACTATTAGAATTTTGGCAACCAGGAAATGGCAGAGAAATGTCTATACTGAACAAACATATGAATGCAACATGTAAAGTGTTGGCTCCATGTTTCATGTGCTGAAATAAAGGATCCAATACATTTTCCATACTCACAAAAAGCATATTTCTCAAACATGTTGTGCACTAATTTGTTTACATCCCTGTTAGTGAGCATTTCTCCTTTGCCAAGGTCATCCACCTGCCCGGTGTTGCATATCAACAAGCTGATGAAACAGTGTGATCTTTACACAGGCCTACTTTGTGCCGGTGGCAATAAAAGGCCACTCTATAATGTGCAGTATTGTCACACAACACAAGCATGCAATTAAATTGGCATGCCTACTGCAGAAATGTCCACCAGATCTGTTGCCAGAGAATTTAATGTAATTTCTCTACCATAAGCCGCCTCCAATGTCATTTTAGAGAATTTGGCAGTACATCCAACCGACCTCACAAACCCAGACTAGGGCTGGGCGATAAGGCCAAAATCTCATGTCCCCGATACAGCACATTTTCTGTCAATTCAATGAATAAATAGTTTATATAAAATGACCACGTGAAGCCCTATTTCTTATTACATTTTAAATTATACTCAACAAATAAAATGTACTTACTCATATTTGATCATTTCTCCTTTTATTTAGAACCTTTGTGCAAATGTTCAATTAAGCATGTAATAAAATATAAAATATGAATGGATAAAATCTTAAAAGGTAAATAGAAAACACTTCAACTGCAGTTGCAAATAGGGCTGCGATATGACGATATATATTGTGTGACGATAGAAAATGTCTATCGTTTCAAATTATGCTCTGTTTATTTCGTTGTCTCGCAAATCACACTCCTTACGCCAATATTTTGTCAATTGGACAACACTTTGCAAAATTTGCTACACAAACATGGAGTGAATGTGACACAGAGCACGGAGACGCGGAGCTCGTACCTAAAAGAGGGGCTACTTCTGTCAGATGGACGTGGTTTGGGTATGACAAGTCTGACACGGACCAGAAAACCGTCCTCTACAAGATCTGTCACAGGTCTGAGTTCTGACAACAGGCTCAAACACCACTAACCTCTTACCACCTACACAAGAATCATGTGAAACAGGCCAGTCCCAACAACAGGCTCAAACACCACTAACCTCTCTTACCACCTACACAAGAATCATGTGAAACAGGCCAGTCCCAACAACAGGTTCAAACACCACTAACCTCTTACCACCTACACAAGAATCATATGAAACAGGCCAGTCCCAACAACAGGCTCAAACACCACTAACCTCTTACCACCTACACAAGAATCATGTGAAACAGGCCAGTCCCAACAACAGGCTCAAACACCACTAACCTCTTACCACCTACACAAGAATCATGTGAAACAGGCCAGTCCCAACAACAGGCTCAAACACCACTAACCTCTTACCACCTACACAAGAATCATGTGAAACAGGCCAGTCCCAACAACAGGCTCAAACACCACTAACCTCTTACCACCTACACAAGAATCATGTGAAACAGGCCAGTCCCAACAACAGGCTCAAACACCACTAACCTCTTACCACCTACACAAGAATCATGTGAAACAGGCCAGTCCCAACAACAGGCTCAAACACCACTAACCTCTTACCACCTAAATCAAATCAAAAAATCAAATCAAATTTTATTTGTCACATACACATGGTTAGCAGATGTTAATGCGAGTGTAGCGAAATGCTTGTGCTTCTAGTTCCGACAATGCAGTGATAACCAACAAGTAATCTAACTAACAATTCCAAAACTACTGTCTTATATACAGTGTAAGGGGATAAGGAACATGTACATAAGGATATATGAATGAGTGATGGTACAGAGCAGCATACAGTAGATGGTATCGAGTACAGTATATACATATGAGATGAGTGTGTAGACAAAGTAAACAAAGTGGCATAGTTAAAGTGGCTAGTGATACATGTGTTACATAAGGATGCAGTCGATGATGTAGAGTACAGTATATACATATGCATATGAGATGAATAATGTAGGGTAAGTAACATTATATAAGGTAGCATTGTTTAAAGTGGCTAGTGATATACCTACACAAGAATCATGTGAAACAGGCCAGTCCCAACAACAGGCTCAAACACCACTAACCTCTTACCACCTACACAAGAATCATGTGAAACAGGCCAGTCCCAACAACAGGCTCAAACACCACTAACCTCTTACCACCTACGCAAGAATCATGTGAAACAGGCCAGTCCCAACAACAGGCTCAAACACCACTAACCTCTTACCACCTACGCAAGAATCATGTGAAACAGGCCAGTCCCAACAACAGGCTCAAACACCACTAACCTCTTACCACCTACGCAAGAATCATGTGAAACAGGCCAGTCCCAACAACAGGCTCAAACACCACTAACCTCTTACCACCTACACAAGAATCATGTGAAACAGGCCAGTCCCAACAACAGGTTCAAACACCACTAACCTATTACCACCTACACAAGAATCATGTGAAACAGGCCAGTCCCAACAACAGGCTCAAACACCACTAACCTCTTACCACCTACACAAGAATCATGTGAAACAGGCCAGTCCAGACAACAGGCTCAAACACCACTAACCTCTCTTACCTCTTGCCGAGTACTTCCGGGTTGGAGCGAGCGAGCGGTCGCATCGGCACTTCGCTCCGCAGGTAGTATAACTTTTTCATTACATTTCATTATAGTACAACGGTTTGATTTGTCTAATCTTAGCAATTTCTTCTTAGCTAGCTACATAGCCGTCTTTGTATCAAAGATAATTGCATAATTATCGTATTTCGTCGTCCTAACGTAGTCTTCACTGCTATTTGCCCAGCAGCTAGCTATTTGCCCAGCAGCTAGCCAGCTAGCCAGCTAGCAAACGCCCACCGATTAGCAGCACTGTAGTAACTATTACACTCAACTGAACGACTTGATTAGTGTAGTGTTAGCTAGCTACATAGCTGTCTTTGCTGTCTTCGTATCCAAGATAATTGTGTAGTTTAGAGTGTGTAGTCTTAGAGTGATTATCTTAATTTACCGAGGTTAGCTAGCCAGCTATTTGTCGTCCTTAACGTAGGAGACTCTGCTAGCTAGCCAACAGCTAGCCAACAGCTAGCCGACAGCTAGCCAACAGCTAGCCAACGTCTACCGAATAGGACTCAACAACCCGGTCGCATTCACAGGTAGTATCACATTTTCATTTCATTTCATTACAGTACAACGGTTTGATTTGTTTGATCGTAGCTAGCTACATAGCTAGCTACATAGCCGTCTTTGTATCAAAGATAATTGTGTAGTATAGAGCGATTTTCTAGGTTAGCTAGCCAGCTATTGTCGTTCTTTTAACGCAACGTAACGTAAACAACACTGCTAGCTAGCCAGCTAGCCCCCGAATAGCAGCACTGCAGAAACTATTACACTCAACGGAACGACTTGATTAGTGTAGTGTCAACAACGCAGCCACTGCCAGCTAGCCTACAAAGTCAACAACGCAGCCACTGCCAGCTAGCCTACTTCAGCAGTACTGTATCATTTTAATCATTTTAGTCAATAAGATTCTTGCTACGTAAGCTTAACTTTCTGAACATTCGAGACGTGTAGTCCACTTGTCATTCCAATCTCCTTTGCATTAGCGTAGCCTCTTCTGTAGCCTGTCAACTATGTGTCTGTCTATCCCTGTTCTCTCCTCTCTGCACAGACCATACAAACGCTCCACACCGCGTGGCCGCGGCCACCCTAATCTGGTGGTCCCAGCGCGCATGACCCACGTGGAGTTCCAGGTCTCCGGTAGCCTCTGGAACTGCCGATCTGCGGCCAAAAAGGCAGAGTTCATCTCAGCCTATGCCTACCTCCAGTCCCTCGACTTCTTGGCACTGACGGAAACATGGATCACCACAGACAACACTGCTACTCCTACTGCTCTCTCTTCGTCCGCCCACGTGTTCTCGCACACCCCGAGAGCTTCTGGTCAGCGGGGTGGTGGCACCGGGATCCTCATCTCTCCCAAGTGGTCATTCTCTCTTTCTCCCCTTACCCATCTGTCTATCGCCTCCTTTGAATTCCATGCTGTCACAGTTACCAGCCCTTTCAAGCTTAACATCCTTATCATTTATCGCCCTCCAGGTTCCCTCGGAGAGTTCATCAATGAGCTTGATGCCTTGATAAGCTCCTTTCCTGAGGACGGTTCACCTCTCACAGTGCTGGGCGACTTTAACCTCCCCACGTCTACCTTTGACTCATTCCTCTCTGCCTCCTTCTTTCCACTCCTCTCCTCTTTTGACCTCACCCTCTCACCTTCCCCCTACTCACAAGGCAGGCAATACGCTCGACCTCATCTTTACTAGATGCTGTTCTTCCACTAACCTCATTGCAACTCCCCTCCAAGTCTCCGACCACTACCTTGTATCCTTTTCCCTCTCGCTCTCATCCAACACCTCCCACACTGCCCCTACTCGGATGGTATCGCACCGTCCCAACCTTCGCTCTCTCTCCCCCGCTACTCTCTCCTCTTCCATCCTATCATCTCTTCCCTCTGCTCAAACCTTCTCCAATCTATCTCCTGATTCTGCCTCTTCAACCCTCCTCTCCTCCCTTTCTGCATCCTTTGACTCTCTATGTCCCCTATCCTCCAGGCCGGCTCGGTCCTCCCCTCCCGCCCCGTGGCTCGACGAATCATTGCGAGCTCACAGAACAGGGCTCCGGGCAGCCGAGCGGAAATGGAGGAAAACTCGCCTCCCTGCGGACCTGGCATCCTTTCACTCCCTCCTCTCTACATTTTCCTCCTCTGTCTCTGCTGCTAAAGCCATTTTCTACCACTCTAAATTCCAAGCATCTGCCTCTAACCCTAGGAAGCTCTTTGCCACCTTCTCCTCCCTCCTGAATCCCCCCCCCCCTCCCTCTCTGCAGATGACTTCGTCAACCATTTTGAAAAGAAGGTCGACGACATCCGATCCTCGTTTGCTAAGTCAAACGGCACCGCTGGTTCTGCTCACACTGCCCTACCCTGTGCTCTGACCTCTTTCTCCCCTCTCTCACCAGATGAAATCTTGCGTCTTGTGATGGCCGGCCGCCCAACAACCTGCCCGCTTGACCCTATCCTCCTCTCTTCTCCAGACCATTTCCGGAGACCTTCTCCCTTACCTCACCTCGCTCATCAACTCATCCCTGACCGCTGGCTACGTCCCTTCCGTCTTCAAGAGAGCGAGAGTTGCACCCCTTCTGAAAAAACCTACACTCGATCCCTCCGATGTCAACAACTACAGACCAGTATCCCTTCTTTCTTTTCTCTCCAAAACTCTTGAACGTGCCGTCCTTGGCCAGCTCTCCCGCTATCTCTCTCTGAATGACCTTCTTGATCCAAATCAGTCAGGTTTCAAGACTAGTCATTCAACTGAGACTGCTCTTCTCTGTATCACGGAGGCGCTCCGCACTGCTAAAGCTAACTCTCTCTCCTCTGCTGTCATCCTTCTAGACCTATCGGCTGCCTTCGATACTGTGAACCATCAGATCCTCCTCTCCACCCTCTCCGAGTTGGGCATCTCCGGCGCGGCCCAAGCTTGGATTGCGTCCTACCTGACAGGTCGCTCCTACCAGGTGGCGTGGCGAGTATCTGTCTCCTCACCACGCGCTCTCACCACTGGTGTCCCCCAGTGCTCTGTTCTAGGCCCTCTCCTATTCTCGCTATACACCAAGTCACTTGGCTCTGTCATAACCTCACATGGTCTCTCCTATCATTGCTATGCAGACGACACACAATTAATCTTCTCCTTTCCCCCTTCTGATGACCAGGTGGCGAATCGCATCTCTGCATGTCTGGCAGACATATCAGTGTGGATGACGGATCACCAGCTCAAGCTGAAACTCGGCAAGACGGAGCTGCTCTTCCTCCCGGGGAAGGACTGCCCGTTCCATGATCTCGCCATCACGGTTGACAACTCCATTGTGTCCTCCTCCCAGAGCGCTAAGAACCTTGGCGTGATCCTGGACAACACCCTGTCGTTCTCAACTAACATCAAGGCGGTGGCCCGTTCCTGTAGGTTCATGCTCTACAACATCCGCAGAGTACGACCCTGCCTCACACAGGAAGCGGCGCAGGTCCTAATCCAGGCACTTGTCATCTCCCGTCTGGATTACTGAAACTCGCTGTTGGCTGGACTCCCTGCCTGTGCCATTAAACCCCTACAACTCATCCAGAATGCCGCAGCCCGTCTGGTGTTCAACCTTCCCAAGTTCTCTCACGTCACCCCGCTCCTCCGCTCTCTCCACTGGCTTCCAGTTGAAGCTCGCACCCTACCACTGAGGAAGTACAGTTCCCGCTCAGCCCAGTCAAAACTGTTCGCTGCTCTGGCCCCCCAATTGTGGAACAAACTCCCTCACGACGCCAGGACAGCGGAGTCAATCACCACCTTCCGGAGACACCTGAAACCCCACCTCTTTAAGGAATACCTAGGATAGGATAAGTAATCCTTCTCACCCCCCCCTTTAAGATTTAGATGCACTATTGTAAAGTGACTGTTCTACTGGATGTCATAAGGTGAATGCACCAATTTGTAAGTCGCTCTGGATAAGAGCGTCTGCTAAATGACTTAAATGTAAATGTAAATGTACCACCTGCACAAGAATCATGTGAAACAGGCCACTCCCAACAACAGGCTCAAACACCACTAACCTCTCTTACCACCTACACAAGAATCATGTGAAACAGGCCAGTCCCAACAACAGGCTCAAACACCACTAACCTCTTACCACCTACACAAGAATCATGTGAAACAGGCCAGTCCCAACAACAGGCTCAAACACCACTAACCTCTCTTACCACCTACACAAGAATCATGTGAAACAGGCCAGTCCCAACAACAGGCTCAAACACCACTAACCTCTTACCACCTACACAAGAATCATGTGAAACAGGCCAGTCCCAACAACAGGCTCAAACACCACTAACCTCTTACCACCTACACAAGAATCATGTGAAACAGGCCAGTCCCAACAACAGGCTCAAACACCACTAACCTCTCTTACCACCTACACAAGAATCATGTGAAACAGGCCAGTCCCAACAACAGGCTCAAACACCACTAACCTCTTACCACCTACACAAGAATCATGTGAAACAGGCCAGTCCCAACAACAGGCTCAAACACCACTAACCTCTTACCACCTACACAAGAATCATGTGAAACAGGCCAGTCCCAACAACAGGCTCAAACACCACTAACCTCTCTTACCACCTACACAAGAATCATGTGAAACAGGCCAGTCCCAACAACAGGCTCAAACACCACTCAAACACCACTAACCTCTTACCACCTACACAAGAATCATGTGAAACAGGCCAGTCCCAACAACAGGCTCAAACACCACTAACCTCTTACCACCTACACAAGAATCATGTGAAACAGGCCAGTCCCAACAACAGGCTCAAACACCACTAACCTCTCTTACCACCTACACAAGAATCATGTGAAACAGGCCAGTCCCAACAACAGGCTCAAACACCACTAACCTCTTACCACCTACACAAGAATCATGTGAAACAGGCCAGTCCCAACAACAGGCTCAAACACCACTAACCTCTTACCACCTACACAAGAATCATGTGAAACAGGCCAGTCCCAACAACAGGCTCAAACACCACTAACCTCTCTTACCACCTACACAAGAATCATGTGAAACAGGCCAGTCCCAACAACAGGCTCAAACACCACTAACCTCTCTTACCACCTACACAAGAATCATGTGAAACAGGCCAGTCCCAACAACAGGCTCAAACACCAACCTACACAAGAATCATGTGAACAGGCTCAAACACCACTAACCTCTTACCACCTACACAAGAATCATGTGAAACAGGCCAGTCCCAACAACAGGCTCAAACACCACTAACCTCTCTTACCACCTACACAAGAATCAT
Organism: Oncorhynchus gorbuscha; assembly: GCF_021184085.1. NCBI lineage: Eukaryota > Metazoa > Chordata > Actinopteri > Salmoniformes > Salmonidae > Oncorhynchus > Oncorhynchus gorbuscha. Next base: position 25,025 of record NW_025745167.1, read on the forward strand.
GTGAAACAGGCCAGTCCCAACAACAGGCTCAAACACCACTAACCTCTCTTACCACCTACACAAGAATCATGTGAAACAGGCCAGTCCCAACAACAGGCTCAAACACCACTAAACTCTTACCACCTACACAAGAATCATGTGAAACAGGCCAGTCCCAACAACAGGCTCAAACACCACTAACCTCTCTTACCACCTACACAAGAATCATGTGAAACAGGCCAGTCCAGACAACAGGCTCAAACACCACTAACCTCTCTTACCACCTACACAAGAATCATGTGAAACAGTATGGAGAGAGTCTACTGATGAGACCCAAAAAGTACAGTCTAGTGCTCAAAACAAACCCCTGACTCAGACATGGCGAGAGGCTTGTGCCCGTGGCAAAGCATATGGCAAAGAATCACGAAGATGGAAGGAGGTAACAGCTGCCGTTACAACTTACATCTGCAAAGACATGCCCCCAATTTACACGGTCGAGAAACTGCATTTTATTGATGGTCATTTAAATGCACTGATACCGTGATGACATCCTGAGGCCCTTTGTCGCACCAATTATCCCCCGCCATCACCATTCATCCTCCGCAATAATGCACGGCCCCATGTCGCAAGGATCTGTACACAATTCCTGGAAGCTGAAAATGTCTCAGTTCTTCCATGGCCTGCATACTCACCAGACATGCCACACATTGAGCATGTTTGGGATGCTCTGGGTCGATGTGTACAACAGCGCACACATCGATTACAGTTCCAGCCAATATCAAGCAACTTCACACAGCGGGACAACATTCCACAGGCCACAATCAACAGCCTGATCAACTCTATGCGAAGGAGATGTGTTGAGCTGCATGAGCAAATAGTGGTCACACCAGATACTGACTGATTCACATCCCTACTTTTTTTGTAAGGTATCTGGGACCAACAGATGCATATCTGTATTCCCAGTCATATGAAATCCATAGATTAGGGCCAAATGAATTTATTTTAATTGACTGATTTCCTTAGATGAACTGTAACTCAGTAAAACCTTTGATATTGTTGCATGTTGCATTTATATTTTTGTTCAGTGTACATAGTATATCTTTAAAATAAAGTATTTCCGATGAACACATTCCACATTATTCTTGCAGGTGTTGCCTATATTGCGTTAGGGCTTTGCCTGTGAACCAGAAAGTAGCGTTTGAATCAGGAAAGTTTCCTCTGCATCTCACATTTCTGCCCGACCCAGAATTCCATGTCGGGTTTCCAGGCAAGTGTAGGACAGGCCAAAGATTTTCTCTGTGCTTCGGTCACTTCATTTTGTCGCGCACTCTTCTAGTCACTGTCTGGCCAGGTAACTGATGTTACGAAACTGAAGAAATACTTTAAAAAATATTTATTTTTATTTTTGCGCAATACACACCTGGAATCGGCTGGGGCTTCTCAATTCACGTTTTCAATTATGATATATTGCAGGTTTTATATGTATACGCCAACCACACATTTAGCATGATTCACTCCAATCTCTGTAAAATCAAGTGTTGTATAATGTCCCCCGTAGACAGTAAAGAAGGCGAGATATGCCACTCCCTAATTATTTCTGGTCCACCATCACTGTCTCCACCCACAACAAGCAGAGAGTAAGGTTACTGTACATCACTTTCTAAACCTGTCCGCAACAAGTCGGAACTTTGTTGCACGTGCTCGACCGATTTGGTTTCCACTAGTTACCACAGTCACAAAGTCAAAATTGGCTTCATTGTAAAAATTCCTTAAAGCAAAAATGAGATTAATTTAATGAACCTAATTTAAGCAATGCATAAGGTTAGTTATAAAATCAACATTTAAGAAGCGAAATTGTAGAAAGGCGGGGTTTATGACTTTGTGGCTGTGGTAACAATGACGACCGCTCGATTGGTAAAGCGATGACGCAACCAAAAAAACAGCTTCACGTATCTGTTTATATAACCTGTGATCCAAATGATGCTTTGATTAATTCACTTGATTGACACTTTTTTTATATTTCATCAAGAGACCAATTGCTTGTGAACAGAATACATTTACATTTACATTTAAGTCATTTAGCAGACGCTCTTATCCAGAGCGACTTACAAATTTGTGCATTCACCTTATGACATCCAGTGGGACAGTCACTTAACAATAGTGCATCTAAAACTTAGGGGGTGGGGTGAGAGGGATTACTTAACCTATCCTAGGTATTCCTTAAAGAGGTGGGGTTTCAGATATACAGATATATGACAGATGACAGATATGACATTACAGATACATTACATTACAGATACATGACATTACAGATGCATTACAGATACATGACATTACAGATATATGACATTACAGATACATAAATCATTACAGATACATGACATTACAGATACATGACATTACAGATACATGACATTACAATATAAAGAGTACATCATAAAGTACAACAGATACATACCATTACAGATACATACCATTACAGATACATACCATTACAGATACATGACATTACAGATACATGACATTACAGATACATGACATTACAGATACATGACATTACAGATACATACCATTACAGATACATGACATTACAGATACATGACATTACAGATACATGACATTACAGATACATACCATTACAGAATAAATGTATACAGATTTCCCACACTTTGATTTCTAAGTGCTATTGAATCATCACAGAGAAAATACACATTTGTCCAATAATTTAGATAATATATAATAATAATATATGCCATTTAGCAGACGCTTTTATCCAAAGCGACTTACAGTCATGTGTGCATACATTCTACGTATGGGTGGTCCCGGGGATCGAACCCACTACCCTGGCGTTACAAGCGCCATGCTCTACCAACTGAGCTACAGAAGCAATTTGAGGGGAAAATGTTCCAAACGAACCCAAAATAATCAGTTTTATAGGGGATCTATTTCCTGTGACAGTTTCCAGAAACAGTCCAATGTTCATACAGTACTGTAGTAAATGCTTTATTAAAGGTTCTGATAAGAATGAGGAACCCGGTTGGTGTGTAATACGTTGCAGCTGATATCAAAACATAATTTTCTTCTACTATTAGAAAATAGTTGGCCATTATCATCTGTAATAATATGTTCTTTGGTCACGGTAACATTAAAGAGCAAATTAAATCATCACATGGATTCAGTGATGAGTACAGAATTCAGCACAAAGCAATATAAAGAGTTATTACATGTTTAAAGGCATTTACATCATAAAGTACAACTTGTGGAGGCCTATTACAGCTTAGAACCAGACAAAGGCAAAGGCACTTGGAAAGAACCAGACTGAAAATGAGACACTAATATGTAACTAAAACCGGTTAAATCCATCCTCACAACAATAGTAATAACAGGGCATTGTGTGTGTCAGGTATAGCATTGACTACTGTATATGTGGCAGAGTGTGGGGAACAGGACCAGAGTCAGCTCTAACTGAGCCAGAGGATAAACATGGGAGGTCCCACCCAGGAAGAGCAGGACAGCCAATGGGAGCCAGGCCTCGTGTCATGTGACGGCCATGTTCTGGCCCACCGCCTCAGGGGTGAGGAATTGCACTTTGGGCACGGTGAGGGCCGAGTTGTTCCTCCGCATGGTGCCGGAGCTCCCGCCGCCGTTCCTCATGGAGTTGTTCCGCCTCATTGAGTTCCTCTTCCTCAGTGAGTTCTGGTGGCTCAGCTCGCTCTTCTGCAGCGTCTGGATGAGTATGGAGGGCTTCTCGTCCAGCTCGCGGGCCGAACACCTCGGTGTCGCCACCTTGACCGTGTTCCCAAACTTGGAGTAGTCCACCGAGTACACCCCGTCCTCCTCGGTCACGATGGGCACGAAGCGGTGACCCCACTGGATCTCCTCGGTGACGTAGGAGGTCCGGGCCTGGGTGGTGATGCCCGTTGTCTCCACCACGCCCTCCAAGATCACAATCAGATGGCATGATCAAAACCCTCACAGATCCCTCCAGGTCGCTGCACTGCAGCTCCATGGCCGACAGGTCGTACAGCGGACTGTCCTTATTGATGGTATGGCAGATAATGAGTGGCGCCAAGAGGAAGATGGAGTTACTCGCCGCGGCGCTCTCCGTTTGCACGTCGATCTGGTGGATAGGGATGACCTCGCTTTCGGGGGTGGTGGTCTTGCGTACCACCTGGAGGCGGACGGCAGCGCCAATGATCATGGACTTGCGGAGGTCGCCCACACGGGTCATGAAGCAGAGGCGATTGTTGCGCACGGCGATGACGGCGTTGCGGCTGAAAATAAGATATGACAAGAAAAGATAACTTTATTGTCCATTCTCTTTACCGATCACATTTTCTTTACAGATTTGTCAGCCAGAGTGTACCCCCTGGATCAGATTTATCAGCCAGAGTGTACCCCCTGGATCAGATTTATCAGCCAGAGTGTACCCCCTAGATCAGATTTATCAGCCAGAGTGTACCCCCTGGATAAGATTTATCAGCCAGAGTGTACCCCCTGGATCAGATTGATCAGCCAGAGTGTACCCCCTAGATCAGATTGATCAGCCAGAGTGTACCCCCTGGATCAGATTTATCAGCCAGAGTATACCCCCTGGATCAGATTTGTCAGCCAGAGTGTACCCCCTGGATCAGATTTATCAGCCAGAGTGTACCCCCTGGATCAGATTGATCAGCCAGAGTGTACCCCCTGGATCAGATTTATCAGCCAGAGTGTACCCCCTGGATCAGATTTGTCAGCCAGAGTGTACCCCCTGGATCATATTTGAGGGCTTGCTCAAGGGCACAACAGCAGGAGATGGCATGTGTACAAAACCCTCAAACTTTGACCATTCAAAACCTGCTCTCTGAATCTGGGGCATAGAGACACAAACTTTACAACTATTTTTCAGTATCTAGGATAATGATATGGATATACTAGGTCTGTGTTATATGGATATACTAGGTCTGTGTTATATGGATATACTAGGTCTGTGTTATATGGATATACTAGGTCTGTGTTATATGGATATACTAGGTCTGTATGATATGGATATACTAGGTCTGTATGATATGGATATACTAGGTCTGTATGATATGGATATACTAGGTCTGTATGATATGGATATACTAGGTCTGTATGATATGGATATACTAGGTCTGTGTTATATGGATATACTAGGTCTGTGTTATATGGATATACTAGGTCTGTATGATATGGATATACTTGGTCTGTGTTATATGGATATACTAGGTCTGTATGATATGGATATACTAGGTCTGTGTTATATGGATATACTAGGTCTGTGTTATATGGATATACTAGGTCTGTGTTATATGGATATACTTGGTCTGTGTTATATGGATATACTTGGTCTGTGTTATATGGATATACTAGGTCTGTGTTATATGGATATACTAGGTCTGTGTTATATGGATATACTAGGTCTGTGTTATATGGATATACTAGGTCTGTATGATATGGATATACTAGGTCTGTGTGATATGGATATACTAGGTCTGTGTTATATGGATATACTAGGTCTGTATGATATGGATATACTAGGTCTGTGTTATATGGATATACTAGGTCTGTGTTATATGGATATACTAGGTCTGTGTTATATGGATATACTAGGTCTGTGTTATATGGATATACTAGGTCTGTGTTATATGGATATACTAGGTCTGTGTTATATGGATATACTAGGTCTGTGTTATATGGATATACTAGGTCTGTATGATATGGATATACTAGGTCTGTATGATATGGATATACTAGGTCTGTGTTATATGGATATACTAGGTCTGTATGATATGGATATACTAGGTCTGTGTTATATGGATATACTAGGTCTGTGTTATATGGATATACTAGGTCTGTATGATATGGATATACTAGGTCTGTATGATATGGATATACTAGGTCTGTGTTATATGGATATACTAGGTCTGTGTTATATGGATATACTAGGTCTGTGTTATATGGATATACTAGGTCTGTGTTATATGGATATACTAGGTCTGTATGAAATGGATATACTAGGTCGGTGTTATATGGATATACTAGGTCTGTATGATATGGATATACTAGGTCTGTGTTATATGGATATACTAGGTCTGTGTTATATGGATATACTAGGTCTGTATGATATGGATATACTAGGTCTGTGTTATATGGATATACTAGGTCTGTGTTATATGGATATACTAGGTCTGTGTTATATGGATATACTAGGTCTGTGTTATATGGATATACTAGGTCTGTGTTATATGGATATACTAGGTCTGTGTTATATGGATATACTAGGTCTGTGTTATATGGATATACTAGGTCTGTGTTATATGGATATACTAGGTCTGTGTTATATGGATATACTAGGTCTGTGTTATATGGATATACTAGGTCTGTGTTATATGGATATACTAGGTCTGTGTTATATGGATATACTAGGTCTGTGTTATATGGATATACTAGGTCTGTGTTATATGGATATACTAGGTCTGTGTTATATGGATATACTAGGTCTGTGTTATATGGATATACTAGGTCTGTGTTATATGGATATACTAGGTCTGTATGATATGGATATACTAGGTCTGTGTTATATAGATATACTAGGTCTGTGTTATATGGATATACTAGGTCTGTATGATATGGATATACTAGGTCTGTGTTATATGGATATACTAGGTCTGTATGATATGGATATACTAGGTCTGTGTTATATGGATATACTAGGTCTGTATGATATGGATATACTAGGTCTGTGTGATATGGATATACTAGGTCTGTGTTATATGGATATACTAGGTCTGTATGATATGGATATACTAGGTCTGTGTTATATGGATATACTAGGTCTGTGTTATATGGATATACTAGGTCTGTGTTATATGGATATACTAGGTCTGTGTTATATGGATATACTAGGTCTGTGTTATATGGATATACTAGGTCTGTGTTATATGGATATACTAGGTCTGTGTTATATGGATATACTAGGTCTGTGTTATATGGATATACTAGGTCTGTGTTATATGGATATACTAGGTCTGTGTTATATGGATATACTAGGTCTGTGTTATATGGATATACTAGGTCTGTGTTATATGGATATACTTGGTCTGTGTGATATGAGCAAATAATCTAACAATCTAACCTAGCATGCAACCTTATAGAGAATCAAACAGTGTGGAGGAGGAACTGGGCTGCGTGATTGACAAGGGGTGGGGCTAAGTGTCTGTGGGAAACAGCCACAAGAGGAGAGGGAGAGACTGCAAACAAAGTCAACTATAAAAACTGACTTTACACAGGGTTTAGTGGCATCTCATATATTGCATGAAATACGGATCTCTTGTGATATGGATATTGCGATTTCGATGCGAATTTGATTAATTGTGCAGCCATACCATGCACCAGATTTTTCCAGTTGGGACTTCGGATTCGAAGCGGCAACCTTTCGGATGCTGGCCCATCTCTCTTTATCCTCTACCTCTCCAGGGTGAAGTTTTCCCTAGGTACAGATCTAGGATCAGCTTCTGCTCCCCCAATCCTAACCTCTACCATTAGTGGGGTAAATGCTAAACTGACCCAAAATCAGTAAACTAGGGGCACCTTCACCCTACACTGTTGACCCCACCTCTCCAACCTAATCTAGCCTGTAGGCTACCATCCTACCTGAAGATGAGCGTCTCGGCGCGGCGGTGCGACTGGGCTGTCTTCATGAAGATGCACCCCAGCATAATGGCGTTGATGATGAGGCCAGCGATGTTCTGGAAGATGAGGACGGCGATGGCCGTGGGGCACTGTTCTGTGATCATACGGTGGCCAAAGCCAATGGTCACCTGGACCTCGATGGAGAACAGGAAGGCTGAGGTGAATGACCTGTAGAGCAGAGAGAGGGGGTCAAAGGTCAGGGGTCAGAGGAAATGAGAGTTAAAGAGGAGGGAGACGTTGGACGTAAATATTGGTCACGGGTCAGATGTTTGTTGTAGATATCTGATCCTACATTTGTAATAGAGGTGTAGAGACCTGATCCTACATCTGTAATAGCGATGTAGAGACCTGATCCTACATTTGTAATAGTGGTGTAGAGACCTGATCCTACATCTGTAATAGCGATGTAGAGACCTGATCCTACATTTGTAATAGTGGTGTAGAGACCTGATCCTACAGCTGTAATAGCGATGTAGAGACCTGATCCTACAGCTGTAATAGCGATGTAGAGACCTGATCCTACATCTGTGGGGAGGGTAGAGGCCTGATCCTACATCTGTAATAGTGGTGTAGAGACCTGATCCTACAGCTGTAATAGCGATGTAGAGACCTGATCCTACATCTGTAATAGAGGTGTAGAGACCTGATCCTACATCTGTAATAGTGGTGTAGAGACCTGATCCTACATCTGTAATAGAGGTGTAGAGACCTGATCCTACATCTGTAATAGCGATGTAGAGACCTGATCCTACATCTGTAATAGCGATGTAGAGACCTGATCCTACATTTGTAATAGAGGTGTAGAGACCTGATCCTACATTTGTAATAGAGGTGTAGAGACCTGATCCTACATTTGTAATAGAGGTGTAGAGACCTGATCCTACATCTGTAATAGCGATGTAGAGACCTGATCCTACATTTGTAATAGTGGTGTAGAGACCTGATCCTACAGCTGTAATAGCGATGTAGAGACCTGATCCTACAGCTGTAATAGCGATGTAGAGACCTGATCCTACATCTGTGGAGAGGGTAGAGGCTTGATCCTACATCTGTAATAGTGATGTAGAGACCTGATCCTACATCTGTGGAGAGGGTAGAGACCTGATCCTACATCTGTGGAGAGGGTAGAGGCCTGATCCTACATCTGTGGAGAGGGTAGAGACCTGATCCTACATCTGTGGAGATGGTAGAGGCTTGATCCTACATCTGTGGGGAGGGTAGAGGCTTGATCATACATCTGTGGGGAGGGTAGAGGCCTGATCCTACATCTGTAATAGTGGTGTAGAGACCTGATCCTACATCTGTAATAGTGGTGTAGAGACCTGATCCTACAGCTGTAATAGCGATGTAGAGACCTGATCCTACATCTGTAATAGTGGTGTAGAGACCTGATCCTACATCTGTAATAGTGGTGTAGAGACCTGATCCTACATCTGCAGTGAGGATAGAGACCTGATCCTACATCTGCAGTGAGGATAGAGACCTGATCCTACATCTGTGATGAGGATAGAGACCTGATCCTACATCTGTGATGAGGATAGAGACCTGATCTTACATCTGTGGTGAGGGTAGAGAGGTCACAGGGGTCAGAGTAGCAGGAAGCTACTGGACAGGCAGTGTGGTTTCCTATTGCTTCCTGTCCTCATCTGCATCCCCTACAACCACTGATCTCAGAGGACTAAATAATGAGAGCAAAACGTTGGAGACGTTAAAGGGGCAATCAGCAGTTGAAACGATAACAAAGCGTGCTACACTCCCCTGTTTGGGTAAAAGCTGAGCGATGGGGCCTGAGAAACGGAACCACACTCAAATTCATACACAGAGCTATGGATGCAAGGACTGACCATCCATGATATCAAAATTGTAGTTTTAACCGTGTCTCAGTGGCCTTGTGGTTAGAGTGTCCACCCTGAGATTGGAAGGTTGGGAGCCCTATACCAAATACTGTAAAAATGGGACCTGATGCATCTCTGCTGAGAACTCAGCATTCGGGGGATTGGGGGTAAGGCCTTGTGATAGACTAGTGTCCTGTACTTGTACATCACGCTGCCTCATGCTTCCTGCTCACACATGCCAATGCTCGTGCAAGGCTACATACTTTACTTCCACGTTTTGAGGCTTTATAGTGTTTGTTTACATTGACTTTGTTTACAAACATTGGAATAAAACAAGCTTATATTTTGCATTCAGCTGGGGTATGAGAGTTGAACTATAAATTATACTAATATTCTTCAAGAATCCATTGGTACATATTATTCATTTATGAATGCAGCAACTGCAGATTGGCCCTTTAAAGGGATACTTCAGGACTTTGGCAATGAAGCCCTTTATCTACTTCCCCAGAGTCTGATCAACTCCTGGATACTATTTGTATGTCTTGCATACAGTGTTGGCTTCATTGCCAAAATCCCAAAGTATCCCTTTAAGTTCCTTATCATTTGAAGGAAAATCCTTTTTTCTATGGCAAGGAGCTCAATCATACTACTGTAACAGTGTTATCACAGAAAATAGCAGTTATTCTGAAACTGAGTTTAAGTAATAACTTCACTAAAAGTCCCCAATAAATCTATATAATTTATTCCCGCCCTTAAAATACACAAGTTTACACACAAAATACAGAAATACAGAAGTATATACAAGTTAAATCTCCAAACATCAACAGTTTAAAATATCTATAGAGTCTATACTACTCACTTGACGTTGGTGACGCACTGCTCAATGCCAGACGTGCGGTTGGGTACAAGGTCTCCATGGGCAAAGGCCACGAGCCACCAGCACATGGCGAAGAGGAGCCAACTGCACAGAAAAGTCATGGTGAAGATGACCAGGGTGAAGCGCCATTTCAGGTCCACCAGAGTGGTGAAGACGTCTTGCAAGAATCTTCCCTGTTCTCGGATGTTCTTGTGCGCCAAGTTGCAGGATCCGCTCTTGGCGATGAAGCGGGCTTTGTTCACCCGGTCCCTGAACACTGGTTTGCGGTGGATCCTCGAAGCAAGCCCCGGTAGAGAGAACTCCTCCGGGATGATGCTTTTTCTCGCCAACATCCTTACTGCATTTGCAATAGAGGAAAAAAGTCGGATGGTTTCAGTAAACCGAAGTGTTTTTTAGTCGTGCGTAATTCTCCTGTCAGCTTGCGTAAAACATAATTCAAAGTTGGATAAATTCGTATTATTTTGCAAAGTTTTTCATCGATTTGATTTCAATGAACTTCTATCACATTAAGGTTGGTAGCTCCAGCGCCACTTCCAAAAAGTTGTACTGACGGGTGAGAGTTTCCAGGCAGTCACAGACCCAGGGCGCATCCCAAATTCTCTTGACGTAGCTGCTCCGCTCTATGGGCGGGATGCAATGCACTGCTGGCTTTGTTCAACAAAGAGGAAACCCCGGTAATTTTGTTTTATTGATTTAAAAGCAAAACAATATATGTGTGCCCGTTGGACCATATGTTTAGTTAATTAATCAATACCGGTATTTGAGGTAATGGTTCAACCATCTCATCACTGGGTCCAAATTAAAATATCATTGATGTTTTATTTTTAAACAAGGCAAGTGTGATAAATGACTCCAACAGTAAGCAAATTATTGCTGTGTTATTACATTATTATAGGGATGATTATTAGGATAGGTCCGCTTCCCATTGATGACCAAGAGATGGCGCCATTTAGTAAGCGAGGAGGTGTGTTGTGTTGTGTGTGAGAATGAGAGTGAGTGTGTGAGTGTGTGTGTGTGTGTGTGTGTGTGTGTGTGTGTGTGTGTGTGTGTGTGTGTGTGTGTGTGTGTGTGTGTGTGTGTGTGTGTGTGTGTGTGTGTGTGTGTGTGTGTGTGTGTGTGTGTGTGTGTGTGTGTGTGTGTGTGTGTGTGTGTGTGTGTGTGTGTGTGTGTGCGTTTTAAACCCAAAAAGCACTTTCAACTCAAAGCACATTTTTATTATCAGTTCAAGTGTAAAAAAAGGTAGGCACACAGTGTAATGATCAACTATGTCTATATTTAAAACATCTGTTAATTATACACAATGTACATATGAGACAGACACAAGCCCACAGTAAAATGGAAAAATACAACCTGTAGTCTTGGAATTATATAGATTATTATTGATAATATTTGAACATATATTTCTGTGCACATTCCCAAGATTGAAAATATTAATAGTAAAAGCAGAGAAGATGATATAATCTCTGTGATATGGATCAAGGATATCTGTGTCTGAATTACCATAGGTCTATAAGTAGAGTGGACCTGCTCTTTCCATGGTATAGACTGACCAGATGAATCCAGGTGAAAGCTATAATTGCTTATTTATGTCACTTGTTAAATAAATGTCAATCAGTGTAGATGAAGGGGAGGAGACCTGGTTAAATAAGGATTTTTAAGCCTTGAGACAATTGAGACATGGATTGTGTGTGTGCCATTCAGAGGGTGAATGGGCAAGACAGAATATTTAAGTGCCTTTGACCGGGGTATGGTAGTAGGTGCCAGGTGCACCGGTTTGAGTCAAGAACTGCAACGCTGCTGTGTTTTTATATTTAGAACCTAAAAAGTTTTTTTCGGCTGTCCCCATAGAACAGGATTCCCCAACTGGCCCGAATTTGGCCCGCGGGTGGTTTTATTTGCCCCCCCCAAGCTTTCTGAGCACCCCCCCTACAAAACAAAACAGGAAAAAAGCTCTAAGTTATTTAAATTTAAGAAATCTATTCCCATCTTTTCCCAATTTAATAAATCTATTCCCCTCTATTACACATACTGTAATAGAGACACGTGATCTTATACAAATGTAAGCAAGGTTGAATATGATTATGTTTTAGTTCAACATTATATCTGTTTGGGCTTCTAGCAGGCAAAACAACAAGGTTCTCCTATGGGAACAGCCAAAGAACCCTTCTGGGACCGTTTGTTAGAAGTGTAGGATTAACAGACAGTCATCGCCTTACACACCACAGCCTTGCCTTCAAATTCATCAGAGGGACAATAGCCTACCACTCATCTCCAATGTCATTCTCCTAGACTATACAGTTGAAGTCAGAAGTTTACATACACTTAGGTTGGAGTCATTAAAACTCGTTTTTCAACCACTCCACAAATGTCTTGTGAATTAACAAACTATAGTTTTGGCAAGTTGGTTAGGACATCTACTTCATTCATGACAAAAGTAATTTTTCCAACAATTGTTAACAGACAGATTATTTCACTGTTTCACATTTCCAGTGGGTCAGAAGTTTACACACACTAAGTTGACTGTGCCTTTAAACAACATGGAACATTTCAGAAAATGATGTCATGGCTTTAGAAGCTTCTGAAAGGCAAATTGACATCATTTGAGTCAATTGGAGGTGTACCTGTGGATGTATTTCAAGGCCTACCTTCAAACTCAGTGCCTCTTTGCTTGACATCATGGGAAAATCAAAAGAAATCAGCCAAGGCCTCAGAAAAATAATTGTAGACCTCCACAAGTCTGGTTCATCCTCAGGAGCAATTTCCAAATGCCTGAAGGCACCACGTTCATCTGTACAAACAATAGTACACAAGTATAAACACCATGGGACCACCCAGCCGTCATACCGCTCAGGAAGGAGACGCATTCTGTCTTCTAGAGACGAGCATAGTTTGGTTCGAAAAGTGCAGAACAACAGCAAAGGACCTTGTGAAGATGCTGGAGGAAACAGGTACGGATCTTTCTATATCCACAGTAAAACAATCCTATATCAACATAACCTGAAAGGCTGCTCATCAAGGAAGAAGCCACTGCTCCAAAACCGCCATAAAAAAAGCCAGACAACGGTTTGCAACTGCACATGGGGACAAATATTGTACTTTTTGGAGAAATGTCCTCTGGTCTGATGAAACAAAAACAGAACTGTTTGGCCATAATGACCATCGTTATGTTTGGAGGAAAAAGGGGGAGGCTTGCAAGCTGAAGAACACCATCCCAACCGTGAAGAACGGGGGTGGCAGCATCATACTGGTCCACTTCACAAAATAGATGTCATCATGAGGAAAGAAAATTATGTGGATATATCAGTCAGGAAGTTAAAGCTTGGTTGCAAATGGGTCTTCCAAATGGACAATGACCCCAAGCATACTTTAGTTGTGGCAAAATGGCTTAAGGAAAACAAAGTCAAGATATTGGACTGGCCATCACAAAGCCCTGACTTCAATCCCATAGAAAATTTGTGGGCAGACCTGAAAAAGCGTGTGCGAGCAAGGAGGCCTACAAACCTGACTCAGTTACACCAGCTCTGTCAGGAGGAATGGGCCAAAATTCACCCAATTTATTGTGGGAAGATTGTGGAAGGCTACCTGAAACATTTGACCCAAGTTAAACTATTTAAAGGCAATGCTACCAAATACTAATTGAGTGTATGTAAACTTCTGACCCACTAGGAATGTGATGAAAGAAATTAAAGCTGAAATAAATCATTCTCTCTACTATTATTCTGACATTTGACATTCTTAAAATAAAGTGGTGATCCTAACTGACCTAAAACAGGGAATTTTTACTCAGATTAAATGTCAGGAATTGTGAAAAACTGAGTTTAAATGTATTTGGCTAAGATGTATGTAAACTTCCGACTTCAACTGTATATCAGTGCTCTATATCTATAGTCATTCTGCTCTCATGATGTCATCGTTCTAGAGAGGGGTGGGTGTTGTGTCTCCATGCTTTCTGACAGACTGACTGACTCCAAAGTGCTGCTTGCCCATAAAAAGACAACTCTGGTGAAGGATAGCAGCCACACTATAGGGGCCATGTGGTTGACCTTTGGCCTTTACATGGACCCCCCTCCACAGCAGAAGCTACATTAAATATACTTAGCTGCTACTCACTTATAATGTATACAATGGAGAGTATGGAGGTTGAGGGGAGATCCGTAGCCTGGAATCCAAGCTAAACGAAACAATGGTTCAGTCTTGTTTAACCAGGCTAGAAGACGCCTACCCATTCATAGATTATAGAGAGGGAGTCTTGAGTTGAAAACACGAGTGGGAAAACAGACCACACGTGTGTAAGGAAAGTAGGGCAGGAATTCTGGGTCATGAGTTTGGGATTGAATAAGAATGAAGAATGATTTAAAAACGAATTTCTTGAGATGAGAAACCGCTTTACACTGACAAACAAAACAACACAGCAGTATATCGATAAAAACAGATACCGACATTCTTCAAAGTGTAGCTTACAATAATCAGTTTGGCATTCAGGCTATAATACAATACAAAGAAGTCAATATAAAATGATCATTGTTCGATATACAAAATAACTATAAATATTCAGGTACTACAGTGGGACAGTGGCACAGCTCCCCAGAAACCAGGTTTAATACTGAAAATAGAAACCACTTTCCTTACCAATTACACCAGCCAGCACCATGTATGGTAGAAAGTACCGCTGGCCTGGCTTATGGCAGGTAGAAGAAAGTGGAATCTTCCCTTATCATTTAGGGCTGGATCTTAACTTAACACCAACATGCGTAACTCCACGTTTTCACATACATCTTGACATGGATGTGTGGTTTACAGTACACAAGTTCTGTGTGAGTTGAAGTTAGGCCTGCACATCTCACATTAAGATTCAGTCCTTTGGAGAACACCCATTGGGTGAAAGCTGTCCTTCTCCAAAGAGGAGTCAGTGACCACTAAATGTCCACAGTCCCAGGGTTCAGTCAGCATCGCATCTAATCAGACAGACAAAGGGTCACCGGGCTAAAACTGCTCCAGCGATATACCCTACAGTGTTCGTACCAATGTAGTAATACTACACTATACCTGCTTATTGCTTACCTATGAATAATGGTGTAAAATATATACATACATCATATAGTAATAAGTAACTAAATATATCATTTAAACATAAAACATTTAAGTAAAGCTTTGTAAAATTGTAATCATATTTAACGACCGCTTGTGATCCTTACACGACCAAGATAATAGGTCACTCGTTCAATCAATCAATCAATAACTAATACATGACCAATAATCAACACAAGAAGGCCATCAGTGGTGCTTTGGGAAGCAGTGTTTCCCCTACCATTACCAAGTGGAGGTGGTCAACCGGCCTGGCTCCATTTCCCCTGTCTAAAACCTACAGTATGAGCTTCAGTCAATAATGGTCATAATATCTGGAACTCTGCGCCCCACCTAAGCATTGTGGGAAACACTGAGGAGGCTGATACATTGATAGACTGATGGTGTGCTGGCTGACAGTGTGTGAGCCTACATGTCAGCCCTGACGAAGGAAGCGAACATGCCGTCCTCGTTCTCCAGAAGGGTCTCTGGTTTGTCCATCTCTAAGATGTTCCCTCGCTTCATCACGATCACCAGGTCAGCTTCCAGGATGGTGTGGACACGGTGCTGCATGAACAACACACAGACGCAAACAGACATTACATTACATTTGATTGAGTGTTTAATTACACAAACAAAGAGGAAGGTATGTAATGCAGCTTTGATTTGTAATGGTTCCAGACAGACAGAGATAAACTGTGCTGAGAAAAAATAACACATAGCTGAATGTATTTTCATTTATTCTCACAACCCCAAGAGTCATCCTCCAAGAGCCAACTGCTAAGATTAGATGTAGTACCCCTCCTTCACCCCCAGACAGATTAGATGTAGTACCCCTCCTTCACCCCCAGACAGATTAGATGTAGTACCCCTCCTTCACCCCCAGACAGATTAGATGTAGTACCCCTCCTTCACCCCCAGACAGATTAGATGTAGTACCCCTCCTTAACCACTAGACAGATTAGATGTTGTAGCCCTCTTTAACCCCCAGACAGATTAGATGTAGTACCCCTCCTTAACCCCCAGACAGATTAGATGTAGTACCCCTCCTTAACCACTAGACAGATTAGATGTAGTACCCCTCCTTAACCCCCAGACAGATTAGATGTAGTACCCCTCCTTAACCACTAGACAGATTAGATGTTGTAGCCCTCTTTAACCCCCAGACAGATTAGATGTAGTAGCCCTCTTTAACCCCCAGACAGATTAGATGTAGTACCCCTCCTTAACCACTAGACAGATTAGATGTTGTAGCCCTCCTTAACCCCCAGACAGATTAGATGTTGTAGCCCTCTTTAACCCCCAGACAGATTAGATGTTGTAGCCCTCCTTAACCCCCAGCCAGATTAGATGTAGTATCCCTCTCTTTAATCCCCAGACAGATTAGATGTAGTACCCCTCTCTTTACCCCCCAGACAGATGTGATGTAGTATCCCTCTCTTTTACCCCCAGACAGATTAGATGTAGTACCCCTCTCTTTAACCCCAGCCAGATTAGATGTAGTATCCCTCTCTTTACCCCCCAGACAGATGTGATGTAGTATCCCTCTCTTTTACCCCCAGACAGATTAGATGTAGTACCCCTCTCTTTAACCCCAGACAGATTAGATGTAGAATCTCTTTAACCCCCAGACAGATTACATGTAGTATCTCTTTAACCCCAGACAGATTACATGTAGAATCTCTTTAACCCCAGACAGATTAGATGTAGTATCTCTTTAACCCCAGACAGATTAGATGTAGTATCCCTCTTTAACCCCAGACAGATTAGATGTAGTATCTCTTTAACCCCAGACAGATTAGATGTAGTACCCCTCTCTTTAACCCCAGACAGATTAGATGTAGTATCCCTCTTTAACCCCAGACAGATTAGATGTAGTATCCCTCTTTAACCCCCAGACAGATTAGATGTAGTATCCCTCTTTAACCCCCAGACAGATTAGATGTAGTATCCCTCTTTAACCCCCAGACAGATTAGATGTAGTATCCCTCCCCAGACAGATTTGTAACCCCCCCAGACAGATTAGATGTAGTATCCCTCTTTAACCCCCAGACAGATTAGATGTAGTATCCCTCTTTAACCCCAGACATATGTGATGTAGTATCTCTTTAACCCCAGACAGATTAGATGTAGTATCCCTCTTTAACCCCAGACAGATTAGATGTAGTATCTCTTTAACCCCAGACAGATTAGATGTAGTATCTTTTAACCCCAGACAGATTAGATGTAGTATCCCTCTTTAACCCCAGACATATGTGATGTAGTATCTCTTTAACCCCAGACAGATTAGATGTAGTATCCCTCTTTAACCCCAGACATATGTGATGTAGTATCTCTTTAACCCCAGACAGATTAGATGTAGTATCCCTCTTTAACCCCAGACAGATTAGATGTAGTATCCCTCTTTAACCCCAGACAGATTAGATGTAGTATCCCTCTTTAACCCCAGACAGATTAGATGTAGTAACTCTCTTTAACCCCCAGACAGATTAGATGTAGTATCTCTTTAACCCCAGACAGATTAGATGTAGTATCTCTCTTTAACCCCAGACAGATTAGATGTAGTATCCCTCTTTAACCCCCAGACAGATTAGATGTAGTACCCCTCTTTAACCCCCAGACAGTGGTCTCAGACAGCATGCAGTACCAACCCGGGAGGCTGTAGAGGCCTGGAAGGCAGGGTGGGACAGGGCCTACTTGTGAGTCCTCACTAAGACACTGAAGAGGCTGTCCTGCTGTGCTAGCAGGTTGACTGCAGAGTCACACTCCACTAGCTGCCCCGCGGAGAACACCAGCACCTGTTCAGCCTCCAAGATGGAGGACACCAGGTGCTGGGTGGCAGAACGGAGAGAAGGAACCAAGGATAGATGGGAAGACAGAAGGAGAGGAGCAAGGACAGACAGACAGGGAAAACAAGGAAAAGAAGACAGGTGAAGGAAGGACAGCAGACAAGCTGTTTGAGTCTCGAGAGGCTAACGTGTCGATTCAGAGTTGAGATCTGCAGCTTAACTTAAATATCCATCTCCCACTGACATCAATCAATTATTTACAGGAATGTTCGAGTTGCGCCTTATCTCAACTCTGAATCGGTCCGTAAATGCATTTGGAGATCTGAGAAGCATCTGGAGATATGAGAAGCATCTGGAGATATGAGAAGCATCTGGATGATATGAGAAGCATCTGGAGATATGAGAAGCATCTGGAGATATGAGAAGCATCTGGAGATATGAGAAGCATCTGGATGATATGAGAAGCATCTGGATGATATGAGAAGCATCTGGAGATATGAGAAGCATCTGGAGATATGAGAAGCATCTGGATGATATGAGAAGCATCTGGAGATATGAGAAGCATCTGGAGATATGAGAAGCATCTGGAGATATGAGAAGCATCTGGAGATATGAGAAGCATCTGGAGATATGAGAAGCAGAGGTACAGTATGATGAAACAGGAGACATTGGAAAGATAGGATGAAGAAGAGGAGGAAATCTAAAAGCCAGGAGAAATCATCTAGTCCTAGTCTCTATGCTTTCTCCAAGGATTGATCCATAGAGAGAGAGAGAGCAGACCAAGAGGAGTCTCCACTTCTATACAGAGAATACCTTCCAGATCTGACCTTTCCACCTAATGACCTACAGGCTGCAACAGACTTACTGCAATAGTGACGACTGTTCGGTCGGCGAAGGCTGTCATCACCACCTTCTGTAAGACATTCTCCTATAGGGGCGAGAAATGACAGGTAGGTCAGCTCTTTTGGTCATGGACCAAATGGCACCCTATTCCTTGCATAGTGCACAACTTTTGACAAGGGCTCTATGGCTTTTAGTGCACTTTACAGGGAATAGTGTGTCATCTGGAGCACAGTCTTAGATACAGCCATGCACACTCCACAGCAATATCACTACATTGTGATTGCTGTCCCCTCTACGCTGTCTGCATCAGTGTGATGGTAGTTTGATAGAGTGTACCTGTCAGGGTCAAAGGTTAATAATACGGCTGTGATCATAATGTCCTCATATTGATGCTGGCCTGCTTGTCCCTACAAAAAACAAACAGAGAGTCGCACACTCTATATTTAAACGGCCAGTAATGTATATATAAACTGCCAGGGATTGGAGCTATGAACTATGCATGCCTCCGGACTGAAACCTGAGAGGCTGGAGGAGAGTGACGGTCCTCACTGTTGCGCAACAATCGCAACAAAACTTAACGGCCCCTAAAGATAGGATCCTTAATTGAAACAATAACAGTGTGTTCTCCCAGCCTCAGGATGGGGCTGGAGAATAGAATCACTCTAAAATACATAGACAGAGCTGTGGACGCAAGGACTGACCATCCATGATATCAACATTATAGTCGTAAACATGTTTTGAGGCTATACAGTGTTTGTTTACATTTACATCATTTACAAACATTGGAGTAAAACAAGGTTATATTTGAGGTTCTGATGGGGTAAGACAGTTGAACTAAGCTCATTTATCAGTTATGTTCTTTAAGAATCAATGGGTAGACATCATTCATTTGTAAGTCCAAAAATGGATATATTAACTAAGGATTCAGGCTTTCATGGAAATCAGTGCTTCATTTCCAAACAGGGGGCCTAATGAAGAGTATGTGGCTGGTTGAAATACATGGCTGTGTGTTCTGCTATTGACCAAACCTCTATGTACAGGGCTCAATAATGAACGTCATATGTAACCCTGGCAACTCAAATTATAAATGCGTAATAGGAGGAAAGATATAAAGATGTCTGGTTTGTGTTTTTATAATGTACCTGACATTATACTTGTGCTTTATGTTTGTACCCATATGAGGTGAAAGTAATGTCATAGATCTGTCTGTAAACAATGAAAAGAGCAGAAAAGGAAACATATGATGATAATGTCACTAAAGAGCTAGAGATGGAGGGTACATGGCTGTTAGGGTGTGTGAGCTCACCGTTGCCATGTCGATGGATGCAGTGGCTTCATCCATAATGAGGATGGAGCTCTTCCTGACGAAGGCTCTGGCCAGACAGAACAACTGCCTCTGACCCACACTGAAGTTCTCCCCTCCCTCTGTCACCACCGCGTCTGGAACACACACACACACAGTTGTTATTAAGGCAATCGTCTTTCTGAAATCTCACATTTTAGTAGCATATTCTCTGATTAGTTTTTCCTCACAATATGCTTTCCCAAAGATTGTGTGGTTGCAGGTGGCCAGATTGTGTGGTTAGAGGTGGCCAGATTGTGTGGTTAGAGGTGGTCAGATTGTGTGGTGAGAGGTGGCCAGATTGTGTGGTTAGAGGTGGTCAGATTGTTTGGTTAGAGGTGGCCAATTGTGTGGTTGGTTAGGGTGGCCAGATTGTGTGGTTGGGGGTGGCCAGATTGTGTGGTTGGGGGTGGCCAGATTGTGAGGTTAGAGGTGGCCAGATTGTGTGGTTGCAGGTGGCCAGATTGTGTGGTTGGAGGTGGCCAGATTGTGTGGTTAGAGGTGGCCAGATTGTGTGGTTAGAGGTGGCCAGATTGTGTGGTTGCAGGTGGCCAGATTGTGTGGTTGGGGTGGCCAGATTGTGTGGTTAGAGGTGGCCAGATTGTGTGGTTGGGGGTGGCCAGATTGTGTGGTTGCAGGCTGCCAGATTGTGTGGTTAGAGGTGGCCAGATTGTGTGGTTAGAGGTGGCCAGATTGTGTGGTTGGAGGTGGCCAGATTGTGTGGTTGCAGGCTGCCAGATTGTGTGGTTGGAGGTGGCCAGATTGTGTGGTTAGAGGTGGCCAGATTGTGTGGTTAGAGGTGGCCAGATTGTGTGGTTGCAGGCTGCCAGATTGTGTGGTTGCAGGCTGCCAGATTGTATGATTGTAGGTGGCCAGATTGTGTAGTTGGAGGTTGCCAGATTGTGAGGTTGCAGGTGGCCAGATTGTGTGATTGTAGGTGGCCAGATTGTGTAGTTGGAGGTTGCCAGATTGTGAGGTTGCAGGCTGCCAGATTGGGTTGTTGTAGGTGGCCAGATTGCCAGATTGTGTGGTTGCAGGTTGCCAGATTGTATGATTGTAGGTGGCCAGATTGTGTAGTTGGAGGTTGCCAGATTGTGAGGTTGCAGGTGGCCAGATTGTGTGATTGTAGGTGGCCAGATTGTGTAGTTGGAGGTTGCCAGATTGTGAGGTTGCAGGTGGCCAGATTGTGTGGTTAGAGGTGGCCAGATTGTGTGGTTAGAGGTGGCCAGATTGTGTGGTTGCAGGCTGCCAGATTGTGTGGTTAGAGGTGGCCAGATTGTGTGGTGAGAGGTGGTCAGATTGTGTGGTTGCAGGCTGCCAGATTGTGTGGTTGCAGGTGGCCAGATTGTGTGGTTAGAGGTGGCCAGATTGTGTGGTTGGAGGTGGCCAGATTGTGTGGTTGGAGGTGGCCAGATTGTGTGGTTAGAGGTGGCCAGATTGTGTGGTTAGAGGTGGCCAGATTGTGTGGTTGCAGGTGGCCAGATTGTGTGGTTGGGGGTGGCCAAATTGTGTTGTTGGAGGTGGCCAGATTGTGTGGTTGCAGGCTGCCAGATTGTATGATTGTAGGTGGCCAGATTGTGTAGTTGGAGGTTGCCAGATTGTGAGGTTGCAGGTGGCCAGATTGTGTGATTGTAGGTGGCCAGATAGTGTAGTTGGAGGTTGCCAGATTGTGTGATTACAGATTGCCAGATTACAAACACTTTCCCCATATCCCAGTTGTAGGATTCCCAGTATTACAGACCTAGATGTGACAGACAGACAGACAGACAGACAGACAGACAGACAGACAGACAGACAGACAGACAGACAGACAGACAGACAGACAGACAGACAGACAGACAGACAGACAGACAGACAGACAGACAGACAGACAGACAGACAGACAGACAGACAGACAGACAGACAGACAGACACATACCTAGTCCCCCAGAAAGGGCTTTGACCATGTTCTTCAGCTGGGCGATTTCGAGCGCCTCCCACAGTCTGTCATCAGTACAGGTACGCTCTGGGTCCAGGTTAAACCTGCCAGGGAGACATGACATCAGTACA
>NW_025745167.1:55000-57622 GCF_021184085.1 Oncorhynchus gorbuscha
CAGCTTGGCCCTCTATTCTCAGGAACAAGACTAGGAGGTTTTCCTCACAAGGTAAGTCCTACAGAAAATGTAATTTAACAGTACATTACTGTAGAGTTTACAGTAACATAGTGTCCCCTTTTTTCAGTAACTAACAGGCAACTGGCTGGCAGTAAATGACCTTAAAAACAACAGGATTGTATTTTTTACAGTGTAGTTTCTGTAAAGGATGGAGCTACCCATAAACAAGCAATCAGCCTCACATACAACCACAATACATTACTGTTCTTAGATACAGTTCCACACTCACACTTTCTCTCATTGGTCAAAGACACCACACACACAGCCAGGCCTCTCTACTAAGGGTGTATATCCCCAAATTTAAGATGTTTGAGTATATGAGGATTACTGTGATACCTAAACTGAGTCAGATTTAAAGGGGAATACAGGGTGGTTGTAGAAATTGAGGCTCAGCAGGAGACACTAAAATCATCATGATCTTCGAGACATAATATCAGCCCTGGAATGCTTATGAGACACAGTCACAGATACACAGATAGAGAGATACCTAATATCCAGCCTGGCTTATAGAGCACTCACAGATACACAGATAGAGAGATACCTAATATCCAGCCTGGCTTATAAAACACTCACAGATACACAGATAGAGAGATACCTAATATCCAGGCCTGCTTATAGAGCACTCACAGATACACAGATAGAGAGATACCTAATATACAGCTCTGCTTATAAAACACTCACAGATACACAGATAGAGAGATACCTAATATCCAGCCTTGCTTATAGAGCACTCACAGATCGTTGTAAGTTGGTCTGTATGCTGTCCCTGACTCTGCCTTACCTGCTACACCTAGCTTACACCTGGCTATGAACCCAGCATGAACGAACACACCTGATTCAACGAGTCAAGGGCTCCATGAACTACTCAAATCAAATCAAATCAAATGTATTTATATAGCCCTTCATACATCAGCTGATATCTCAAAGTGCTGTACAGAATCAGTTGAATAATGTGCGTTGCAGTGGGGAGGCTGCTGAAGGGAGGACAGCCCATAATAACGTCTGGAACGGAGTGAATGGAATGGCACCAACCCATGTGTTTGATGTGTTTGATACCATTCTACCTATTCCGCTCCAGCCGCTACCACGAGCCCATCCTCCCCAATTAAGGTGCCACCAACCTCCTGTGGTGTGTTGGTACTGGGCTGGATCAAAAGCCTGCACAACCCGTGTCTCTCTAGGACCAGGACTGAAGAACACGGTCTCAGCAGGAGTTCTAGTAGCTCTGTATCTCTGATTCTCTGCTCTGGACTGGATATCTCTCTCTACCTGTGTATCTGCATTCAGGCTCCTCACAGCAGAAGTGAAGCAGCCTCCTCCGTCAGGTCAGATAGCAGGAGTCTGCTGAGGTACAGTAACACTGCCCTGAGAGAACGGACATGTGTGTGCAGAAAGCGGTAAGACGCACGCCACACAGAGTCGCCGCGACCAACTAGTCCGTTTCTTCACTACGTGTCAACTCACCGTTGCGTTTAGACACGGGGCTGTGATTCAAACAGAAAGTAAACGTCTGCTTGCTTTTCACTGCTTTCACTGCGTTCAAATGGGATCTTTATTCAGCGATATAGTCAGGAACAACGTGTGATGTCACAGTTGCATTAAGGGAGGGCTCTGTGAGTGGGTGTGACTTAGCTTCTGTCTGGGGTTGCTTAGCTCCCTAAATGTGATCTTTATTGAAGCTACAGCAACAATGTTCCATCTCACAGTTGCTTTAAGACACAGGGCTGTTACTTACCTTCTGTCCGGGGTTGATGTAGGCATTAACGTGTTTGAGGACAGGCTTCAGAAGGGGGTCGTAACGGACACACAGATCCTGGATCTTTATCTCTCCGTGCTGGGGCCAGTCCTCAGGGACCTGGGTGGTATCTGGAAAGAACACATATAGTCAACCATTAACAAAACATGAATGAGATGTGTAATTATATACTGTGATCACACACAATAACTAGGGCTAGCAGTTTTTCCTTGACAGGATCAGAAAAACTCTGGGCCCTAGTTATAGCCTACCGCACAATAACACATACAGTAGTACATCCAGGACAGTCATACAGTAGAACATCCAGGACAGTCATACAGTAGGACATCCAGGACAGTCATACAGTAGAACATCCAGGACAGTCATACAGTAGTGCATCCAGGACAGTCATACAGTAGAACATCCAGGACAGTCATACAGTAGAACATCCAGGACAGTCATACAGTAATACATCCAGGACAGTCATACAGTAGTACATCCAGGACAGTCATACAGTAGAACATCCAGGACAGTCATACAGTAGAACATCCAGGACAGTCATACAGTAATACATCCAGAACAGTCATACAGTAGTACATCCAGGACAGTCATACAGTAGAACATCCAGGACAGTCATACAGTAATACATCCAGGAACAGTCATACAGTAGTCCACATCCAGGACAGTCATACAGTAGTGCATCCAGGACAGTCATACAGTAGGACAGCTACATCCAGGACAGTCATACAGTAGAACATCCAGGACAGTCATACAGTAATACATCATACAGAACAGTCATACAGTAGTACATCCAGGACAGTCATACA
>NW_025745168.1:0-45000 GCF_021184085.1 Oncorhynchus gorbuscha
CTTTCTTTCTACGTGTCCTTGTTTTGTATGTCGTGTTCTGTATTATTTGTTCTGCACCCAGAACTCTGGGTCTTGTTGTTCCTGTCTGCTCTTTTATGTTTAGATAAGAATTGTATACCTGTCATGTATACCTATACACCATTCTTGTGTGTGTTTAATAAAAATATTTGAAACATAAAATAAGAATACACACTTTCAAACATTTATGTTTTCATAATCATGTGATTCATATATGTTACTGAGTGCAACACACACAAACAAAAATGGAAATGCAGTAACAAGGTGTTTTGCAAATAGGCTGACATTATTAGCTAAATTCCCCGGATGTGAACATGGCAACCTTGTTTCACTAAGTTCCCAGCGGAGCTGAATAAAGCTACCTTGTTTCTATAGTTACCGCCTGTAATGGGTATCCTGGGGTAAAGTATAGACTTTTTACATATGGATTTCCTGCTTTTACCTGTGATCACATTTTGTTACAGTTATGTACCAGTTTTATGAGTTTCCTTTGGTAAAATGCAACATGAAAATACATAAATAACCAGGACAGTGTTCAGTTCATATAAGACGTGTGTGTGTGTGTGAGCTTACTAGATATTTCCTTTTGCAATATTGGTCTGTCTCTCGCTGCATAGCTGTATTTCTGTCCCCTTTCTCTTCCCCCCACCTGCTTTTCTACTTTAGTCTTAACATTTTCTCTCTCTCTCTAGTCTGCCAACATCCTTCTCTTCTCAGTTCAGGAAACAGCAACACTTGATTCAAGTTTCTCTGTTTCCAAAGAGGAAGTTCAATGGCTCCAGTGTCCTTAAAACGTTGTCTGACAAAGCACATCAAACTGAAACGCAGTGCTGCATAAAGCCCTGTGTCTACAGAAAAGCACACACACATAGAAAACTTTAAATAAAAGCAATACGTTCAGTATAAACAAAAATAACAGCAAAGGAGGAAATTATGTTATAGATCACAAAGAAGCTCTGGTGTCAACATCAGGATGAGGAACACACAAAGCATTCAAATCTCTTCCACTGCATGACAGTAAAAAACCTGTTGTAATATATAATAATAATAATAATAATAATAATAATAATAATAATAATATAATAATATAATAATAATAATAATAATAATAATAATAATAATAATAATAATAATATAATAATATATGCCATTTAGCAGACGCTTTTATCCAAAGCGACTTACAGTCATGTGTGCATACATTCTACGTATGCGTGGTCCCGGGAATCGAACCCACTACCCTGGCGTTACAAGCGCCATGCTCTACCAACTGAGCTACTGAGTGTCCCAAATGCCACCCTATTACCCATATAGCACACTACTTTTGACCAGAACCCACTGGTCAAAAGTAATGCACTATGTAGGGAATATGGTGCCATTTGGGATGCAGTCACTTAGTTATCTGAGTTCCTACTGTCTCCCTGTCCTCCTGGTCCAACACCCCATAGGTATATGCTATGGGGCTATTGGCCCTGGTCAAAAGTAGTGCAACATATAGGGAATTGGGTGCCATTTGGGGTGTAATCCATTGGTCTCTGTTCTTGGGACCCTAAACCTGATTACTTCAGTCAATATGACAGCGTCCAACTCTGTAACCATAAAAACAGCATTAGAATTAAAGTGAAATATTCTGTAACATAAGTCACCTTGATGAAGGGCCCACCAAATACGACATGAATAAATAATGCAGATTAATATTCCGGTAAGCATTCCACAGGGAAAAGCGACGCACATTAAAACAAATGTGACAGCCATCGATTGTTGCAGGATTTCGGTGAATATGAGTCATGGCCCCGTTATGTATAGAGCAGGCCATAGACTGTAGGGAAGCATACGGTACAGTACAACTCTATTGGACCTTGGAGGAACAGGTAGGTTTTTAATAATGGCAAAACAGTTGCATCAAGTCCCCAATACCACAACAGTCAAAATTTACACAACAATACCACAACAGTCAAAATTTACACAACAATACCAAAACAGTCTAAATTTACACAACAATACCACAACAGTCAAAATTTACACAACAATACCACAACAGTCAAAATTTACACAACAATACCACAACAGTCAAAATTTACACAACAATACCACAACAGTCAAAATTTACACAACAATACCAAAAGAGCTACACCAAGACATATATACACCAAACATTTCTGTAAAGACATTCCTACCCATAAGATACCATAAGGGCTTGTAAGTAATCATTTCACAGTAAAGTCTACACCTGTTGTATTCATTGCATGTGACAAATAAAAATGTATTTGATACCTGTAACATACTTAAGGATCTCTTAGTACTTTGCTCTTTCCTCGATCCTGACTAGTCTCCCAGTCCCTGCTGCTGAAAAACATCCCCACAGCATGATGCTGCTACCACCATGCTTCACCATAGGGATGTTGCCAGGTTTCCTCCAGACATGACACTTGACATTCAGGCCAAAGAGTTCAATCCTTGTTTCATCAGACCAGAGAATATTGTTTTTTCATGGTCTGAGAGTCCTTTAGGTGCCTTTTGGCAAACTCCAAGCGGGCCACTCTACCATAAAGGCCTGATTGGTGGAGTGTTGCAGAGATGGTTGTCCTTCTGGAATGTTCAACCATCTCCACAGAGGAACTCCGGAGCTCTGACAGAGTGACCATCGGGTTCTTGGTCACCTCCCTGACCCTTTTCCCCGATTGCTCAGTTTGGCCGGGCGGCCAGCTCTAGGAAGAGTCTTGGTGGTTCCAAACTTCTTCCATTTAAGAACGATGGAGGCCACTTTGTTCTTGGGGAACTTCAATGCTGCAAAAACATTTGGGTAACCTTCCCCAGATCTATACCTCGGCACAATCATGTCTCGGAGCTCTACGGACAATTCCTTCCACCTCATGGCTTGGTTTTTGCTCTGGCATGCACGGTCAACTGTAGGACCTTATATAGACAGGTGTGTGCCTTTCCAAATCATGTCCAATCAATTGAATTTACCATAGATAGACTCCAATGAAGTTGTAGAAAAATCTCATGGATGATCAATAAAATAAACAGGATGTACCTGAGCAAAAAATTATACCAACCTGTTTTCACTTTGTCATTATAGGGTATTGTGTGTAGATTGATGAGGAAATGTAATACATTTTAGAATAAGGCTGTAACGTAACAAAATGTGGGAAAAGGGAAGGCGTCTGAATACTTTTCGAATGAACTGTATGTCCTCTGATTCGTATGATATTGTACAAGTCCTATTTCATTGATAGTGTAACCAATATATCATATATATCATGCCCTGAGACCATGTTGGGGTGTTTGGTAAGCAGGAAGGTCTTGATATAGGCCTAGGTTAATGGAAACCTACTCCAGAGCGTTCAGCACCTCAGAATGGTGTCATGCAGGTGAATGAGGACCCAAAAGCGACTTGGCGAAAACAGAGTATTTAATCCAGAATAAACTTTACAAAACAAAAAGCATAATACTACACGTAAAGACAAGAACAGACTGGAGACTTGATCGAGAAATGCAGGTTGCCTCGGGAAGGCACTTGAACCTAGCAGACTCAGACACCTGCTCACCACGCAGCATCTGAGGGAAACACGACACGACAGGGCAAAACATTGACACAGCACGGTGAATATAAATGAGGATCCGACAGGGCAGGTACGGGAAACAAGGAGTGAAATAGGGACTCTAATCAGGGAAAAGGATCGGGAACAGGTGTGGGAAGACTAAATGATGATTAGGGGAATAGGAACAGCTGGGAGCAGGAACGGAACGATAGAGAGAAGAGAGAGCGAGAGAGTGAGAGAGGGAGGGAGAGAGAGGGATAGAAAGAGGAAAGAACCTAATAAGACCAGCAGAGGGAAACGAATAGAATGGGAAGCACAGGGACAAGACAAGATAATAAATGACAAAACATGACAGTACCCCCCACTCACCGAGCGCCTCCTGGCGCACTCGAGGAGGAATCCTGGCGGCAACGGAGGAAATCATCAATGAGTGAACGGTCCAGCACGTCCCGAGACGGAACCCAACTCCTCTCCTCAGGACCGTAACCCTCCCAATCCACTAAGTATTGGTGACCCCGTCCCCGAGAACGCATGTCCATGATCTTATGTACCTTGTAAATAGGTGCGCTCTCGACAAGGACGGGAGGGGGGAGGGAAGACGAACGGGGGTGCGAAGAAAGGGCTTAACACAGGAGACATGGAAGACAGGATGGACGCGACGAAGATGTCGCGGAAGAAGCAGTCGCACAGCGACAGGATTGACGACCTGGGAGACACGGAACGGACCAATGAACCGCGGAGTCAACTTACGAGAAGCTGTCGTAAGAGGAAGGTTGCGAGTGGAAAGCCACACTCTCTGGCCGCAACAATACCTAGGACTCTTAATCCTGCGTTTATTGGCGGCTCTCACAGTCTGTGCCCTGTAGCGGCAAAGTGCAGACCTCACCCTCCTCCAGGTGCGCTCACAACGTTGGACAAACGCTTGAGCGGAGGGAACGCTGGACTCGGCAAGCTGGGAAGAGAATAGAGGAGGCTGGTAACCCAGACTACTCTGAAACGGAGATAACCCGGTAGCAGACGAAGGAAGCGAGTTGTGAGCGTATTCTGCCCAGGGGAGCTGTTCTGCCCAAGACGCAGGGTTTCTGAAAGAAAGGCTGCGTAGTATGCGACCAATCGTCTGATTGGCCCTCTCTGCTTGACCGTTAGACTGGGGATGAAACCCGGAAGAGAGACTGACGGACGCACCAATCAAACGACAGAACTCCCTCCAAAACTGTGACGTGAATTGCGGGCCTCTGTCTGAAACGGCGTCTAACGGGAGGCCATGAATTCTGAATACATTCTCGATAATGATTTGTGCCGTCTCCTTAGCGGAAGGAAGTTTAGCGAGGGGAATGAAATGTGCCGCCTTAGAGAACCTATCGACAACCGTAAGAATCACAGTCCTCCCCGCAGACAAAGGCAGACCGGTAATGAAGTCTAGGGCGATGTGAGACCATGGTCGAGAAGGAATGGGGAGCGGTCTGAGACGACCGGCAGGAGGAGAGTTACCCGACTTAGTCTGCGCGCAGTCCGAACAAGCAGCCACGAAACGGCGCGTGTCACGCTCCTGAGTCGGCCACCAAAATCGCTGGCGAATAGACGCAAGAGTGCCTCGAACACCGGGATGACCAGCTAACTTGGCAGAGTGAGCCCACTGAAGAACAGCCAGACGAGTGGAAACAGGAACGAAAAGGAGGTTACTAGGACAAGCGCGCGGCGACGCAGTGTGCGTGAGTGCTTGCTTAACCTGTCTTTCAATTCCCCAGACTGTCAACCCGACAACACGCCCATAAGGAAGAATCCCCTCGGGATCAGTAGAAGCCACAGAAGAACTAAACAGACGGGATAAGGCATCAGGCTTGGTGTTCTTGCTACCCGGACGGTAAGAAATCACAAACTCGAAACGAGCGAAAAACAACGCCCAACGAGCTTGACGGGCATTAAGTCGTTTGGCAGAACGGATGTACTCAAGGTTCTTATGGTCTGTCCAAACGACAAAAGGAACGGTCGCCCCCTCCAACCACTGTCGCCATTCGCCTAGGGCTAAGCGGATGGCGAGCAGTTCACGGTTACCCACATCATAGTTGCGCTCAGATGGCGACAGGCGATGAGAAAAATAAGCGCAAGGATGAACCTTATCGTCAGACTGGAAGCGCTGGGATAGAATGGCTCCCACGCCTACCTCTGAAGCGTCAACCTCGACAATGAATTGTCTAGTGACGTCAGGAGTAACGAGGATAGGAGCGGACGTAAAACGTTCTTTTAGAAGATCAAAAGCTCCCTGGGCGGAACCGGACCACTTAAAACACGTCTTGACAGAAGTAAGAGCTGTGAGAGGGCAGCAACTTGACCGAAATTACGAATGAAACGCCGATAGAAATTAGCGAAACCTAAAAAGCGCTGCAACTCGACACGTGACCTTGGAACGGGCCAATCACTGACAGCTTGGACCTTAGCGGAATCCATCTGAATGCCTTCAGCGGAAATAACGGAACCGAGAAAAGTAACGGAGGAGACATGAAAAGAACACTTCTCAGCCTTTACGTAGAGACAATTCTCTAAAAGGCGCTGTAGAACACGTCGAACGTGCTGAACATGAATCTCGAGTGACGGTGAAAAAATCAGGATATCGTCAAGATAGACAAAAACAAAGATGTTCAGCATGTCTCTCAGAACATCATTAACTAATGCCTGAAAAACAGCTGGCGCATTGGCGAGACCAAACGGCAGAACCCGGTACTCAAAATGCCCTAACGGAGTGTTAAACGCCGTTTTCCACTCGTCCCCCTCTCTGATGCGCACGAGATGGTAAGCGTTACGAAGGTCCAACTTAGTAAAGCACCTGGCTCCCTGCAGAATCTCGAAGGCTGATGACATAAGGGGAAGCGGATAACGATTCTTAACCGTTATGTCATTCAGCCCTCGATAATCCACGCAGGGGCGCAGAGTACCGTCCTTCTTCTTAACAAAAAAGAACCCCGCCCCGGCCGGAGATGAAGAAGGCACTATGGTACCGGCGTCAAGAGACACAGATAAATAATCCTCGAGAGCCTTACGTTCGGGAGCCGACAGAGAGTATAGTCTACCCCGAGGAGGAGTGGTCCCCGGAAGGAGATCAATACTACAATCATACGACCGGTGAGGAGGAAGGGAGTTGGCTCGGGACCGACTGAAGACCGTGCGCAGATCATGATATTCCTCCGGCACTCCTGTCAAATCGCCAGGTTCCTCCTGAGAAGTGGGGACAGAAGAAATGGGAGGGATGGCAGACATTAAGCACTTCACATGACAAGATACGTTCCAGGATAGGATAGAATTACAAGACCAATTAATAGAAGGATTATGACATACTAGCCAGGGATGACCCAAAACAACAGGTGTGAAAGGTGAATGAAAAATCAAAAAAGAAATAGTCTCACTGTGGTTACCAGATACTGTGAGAGTTAAAGGTAGTGTCTCAAATTTGATACTGGGAAGATGACTACCATCTAAGGCAAACATGGGCGTAGGCTTGTCTAACGGTCTGAAAGGAATGTTATGTTTCCGAACCCATGCTTCGTCCATGAAACAACCCTCAGCCCCAGAGTCAATCAAGGCACTGCATGTAGCACCCGAACCGGTCCAGCGTAGATGGACCGACATAGTAGTACAAGATCTAGATGAAGAGACCTGAGTAGTAGCGCTCACCAGTAGCCCTCCGCTTACTGATGGGCTCTGGCCTCTTACTGGACATGAATTAACAAAATGTCCATCAAATCCGCAATAGAGGCACAGGCGGTTGGTGATCCTCCGTTCCCTCTCCTTAGTCGAGATGCGAATCCCTCCCAGCTGCATGGGCTCAGTCTCAGAGCCAGAGGAGGGAGATGGTTGCGATGCGGAGCAGGGAAACACCGTTGATGCGAGCTCTCTTCCACGAGCCTGGTGACGAAGATCTACCCGTCGTTCTATGCGGATGGCGAGAGCAATCAAAGAGTCCACACAGGAAGGAACCTCCCGAGAGAGAATCTCATCTTTGACCACTGTGTGGAGTCCCTCCAGAAAACGAGCGAGCAGCGCCGGCTCGTTCCAGTCACTAGAGGCAGCAAGAGTACGAAACTCTATAGAGTAATCCGTTATGGATCGATCACCTTGGCATAGGGAAGCCAGGACCCTAGAAGCCTCCCCACCAAAAACTGAACGGTCAAAAACCCGAATCATCTCCTCTTTAAAGTTCTGGTAATTGTTAGAACAATCAGCCCTTGCCTCCCAGATAGCTGTGCCCCACTCTCGGGCCCGGCCAGTAAGGAGTGAAATGACGTAAGCAACCCGAGCTCTCTCTCTAGAGTATGTGTTGGGTTGGAGAGAGAACACAATCTCACACTGGGTGAGAAAGGAGCGGCACTCAGTGGGCTGCCCGGAGTAGCAAGGTGGGTTATTAACCCTAGGTTCTGGAGGCTCGGCAGGCCAGGAAGTAACAGGTGGCACGAGACGAAGACTCTGGAACTGTCCAGAGAGGTCGGAAACCTGAGCGGCCAGGTTCTCCACGGCATGGCGAGCAGCAGACAATTCCTGCTCGTGTCTGCCGAGCATGGCTCCTTGGATCTCGACGGCAGTGTTACGAGCGTCTGTAGTCGCTGGGTCCATTCCTCGGTCGGATCCTTCTGTCATGCAGGTGAATGAGGACCCAAAAGCGACTTGGCGAAAACAGAGTATTTAATCCAGAATAAACTTTACAAAACAAAAAGCATAATACTACACGTAAAGACAAGAACAGACTGGAGACTTGATCGAGAAATGCAGGTTGCCTCGGGAAGGCACTTGAACCTAGCAGACTCAGACACCTGCTCACCACGCAGCATCTGAGGGAAACACGACACGACAGGGCAAAACATTGACACAGCACGGTGAATATAAATGAGGATCCGACAGGGCAGGTACGGGAAACAAGGAGTGAAATAGGGACTCTAATCAGGGAAAAGGATCGGGAACAGGTGTGGGAAGACTAAATGATGATTAGGGGAATAGGAACAGCTGGGAGCAGGAACGGAACGATAGAGAGAAGAGAGAGCGAGAGAGTGAGAGAGGGAGGGGGAGAGAGAGGGATAGAAAGAGGGAAAGAACCTAATAAGACCAGCAGAGGGAAACGAATAGAATGGGAAGCACAGGGACAAGACAAGATAATAAATGACAAAACATGACAAATGGTGCAAAGGCTCACCTTCCAACAGGAAAACGACGCTCCTTGAGCGGCCCAGCCAGAGCCCGGACTTGGAACCGATCAAACATCTCTGGAGAGACCTGAAAATAGTTGTGCAGCGAGTAAAGGGTATGAATACATATGTAAATGTGATATTTAATTGTTTTATTTTTAAGAAATTTGCTAAAATTTCTGAAAACCTCTTTTTGCTTTGTCATTATGGGGTATTGTGTGCGAAGCCTGCGCCTATTGACGTGGAGACGTCCAAGAAGCAGAAGAAGCAGCAGGATGGATGGAAGAAGAAGAAACAGGGAGGTGGAGACCAGCTCCAGAACCAAGTGGAGAACATGTCTGTCAACGATTCTTAGACACCATCATCATTCCTATCCTTAAGTTAGCATTTCTCTATTAGTGAATGGTAGACATTCTGCTTACTTGCAATTGGTTAATGGAACAAGTCAGGAGATATTCTGTATCTGAATCTGGTTCAGTACCAAAGGCGGACAGTCTAGACACCTTCCCACTGGAAGCACGTCATCAAATAATTCATGCGCTGTATCACTCATATTATACTGATTCAGAAAATAACAGACCTCTATGCAATCTTCAATAGAGGAGATCCGATTGATGAGGAAAAAAAACAATTTAATCTATTTTAGAATAAGGCTGTAAAGTAACCACATTTGGAAAAAGGCAACAGGTCTGAATGCACTGTACATATGGATTTACAGTATTCATTTGTATTTGGTTGATGTACAGGGTCCACTTTGACCTAAGCTAACAATCCAGAATTAGAATTTTCGAAAAAGTTAAGATCATCATGAATACTATTAACTGGACCTGATCCTAAATCTCATGGTGAATTATCTCTCTCCATCATCCTTTCTATAACTTCAGATTGATCCCCTGTTCTATGATTAGTAGATGAGGGTGAGTGGACATACAGATCTGGGATTAGCCTAGCAACAGAAGCTCTTCTCAACTATTGGCTAGGATTTATCTGACATTCAATCACCATTAAAGATGCTTTATTCTGCCTTCAACACTTCTATTGCAGGAGAGGTGAGTACCTATCAGTTCCCCTTACTGTCCTTCACCCCTCAGTGCAGTTTGCTGACCATAGCTGAGGCCAGGAAAAGTCTGCCAGTCGAAGTAGGAGCCAAGTTCATTGCCATGCAACGCTCTACTGACCGAGGTAGACTATGCTTTGAGTAGCAACTGACTGACAGTCAGGCAGGCCGGCAGAGACACACACCCACACTCACATTTGACTTGACCTTATATTGACAGCACTCTGCTCACATATACACCCCCTCGTTTTCCCACCCCTCATTTCCACCCTAGGTGCCAGGTAATCTTCTCCTTCATAGTAGCCTCAACTGGACCCCATTGCATAACCTCTTGGTCAGCTGGACCCTACCACATCACATCTAGCCAGGTGAATCAAGAGCTTCACCAGAGATGGCAGAGGAAGTGAAACATTCCTCTCCCTCATTTTTTTCTCTTTAATTTAAAGTCAATGGACTAAGTAGACCAGACTCAGCTGCTCTCACATTGGTGTCTATGGGAGAGCCACCACCTTAAGTATACAATGGTAAATGGCGTGAATGAACTATCTTCATTTATCCACCATCTTTGGGTTCACCCTGGCCCAGCCGGGACTCGAAACTCCACCCTCAGTGCGTCCTGAGTGGTGCATAGGTCTAAGGCACTGCATTTCAGTGCTAGAGGTGTCACTACAGACTACAGGGTGGTACACAATTAACCCAGTGTCATCTGGGTTAGTGTTTGGCTGGGGTAGGCCGTCATTGTAAATAAGAATTTGTTCTTAACTGACTTGCCTAGTTAATTAAAGGTAAAATAAAAAAGATTCCCAAATATGGAGGAAGCCCACCTGCTTGCTCTGCCCCTCCAGTACTGGTTACATCATATTTGCTTGAACAATAAGGTTGTTGCTTGAGTCAATAATTTTAAAGATACAGTTGAAGTTGTAAGTTTACATACACCCTATATACACCATCATTTTATTACGTTTGCAATCGCAACAAATAATCTGCTCAGACCCCAACCAAGGAGCATCAAAAGTCGTGCTATAAATTCTCAGACAACAAAGATTCCTTGATGCCCTTCCAGACTCCCTCTGCCTACCCAAGGACGTCAGAGGACAACAATCAGTTAACCACCTAACTGAGGAACTCAATTTAACCTTGCGCAATACCCTAGATGCAGTTGCACCCCTAAAAACTAAAAACATTTCTCATAAGAAACTAGCTCCCTAGTAAACAGAAAATACCCGAGCTCTGAAGCAAGCTTCCAGAAAATTGGAACGGAAATGGCGCCACACCAAACTGGAAGTCTTCCGACAAGCTTGGAAAGACAGTACCGTGCAGTATTGAAGAGCCCTCACTGCTGCTCGATCATCCTATTTTTCCAACTTAATTGAGGAAAATAAGAACAATCCGAAATGTATTTTTGATACTGTCGCAAAGCTAACTAAAAGCAGCATTCCCCAAGTGAGGATGGCTTTCACTTCAGCAGTAATAAATTCATGAACTTCTTTGAGGAAAAGATCATGATCATTAGAAAGCAAATTACACACTCCTCTTTAAATCTGCGTATTCCTCCAAAGCTCAGTTGTCCTGAGTCTGCACAACTCTGCCAGGACCTAGGATCAAGAGAGTAACTCAAGTGTTTTAGTACAAAATCCTCTTAGAGCTACCCCCCTACTTTTTTCAATTTCCACCTGAAGACATACCCAAATCTAACTGGAGCTCAGGCACAGAACCAGGATATGCATATTCTTGGTACCATTTGAAAGAAAACACTCTGTTTGTGTAAATGTGAATTGAATGTAGGAGAATATATAACACAATAGATATGGTTTAGATAATACAATGAAAAAAAAACGGGGAAAAAAGTTTATATTTTTTATTGTTCTATCATCTTTAAAATGAACAAGATAAAACAAACATTCAGATAGGATGATGGGGACAATTTCAGTGAAAAACACAAGAGGGCAACAGTACTTGTGCAAAGTTTCAGAATGATAACTTCCAAAATGAGTGTGCTACATGACATTTATCATGAAGTCAGCCAGGTGTCCCACACAAGTAGCCCAAATGTACCCAAATTGGTGAAGTTATACATTTTGAATGGAATAATTATATATAAAATACCAAAATGGTATTTTAACACCCCCCCCCAAAACAATTGGAGAAAAAAACATGAAAAAAATATACACATCTACAAAATAACACATATTTGGAAGACCCTCAGTCCTCTTCACAATATTATGCTGCTGATGCCAGGTGCCATAGCACATCCATGCCTGCAGAAATACATTTGGGCAGATGAACACCACTTGTGGCAGGATGAACCAGCTTCAGTGGGGGATGGACACCTTGGCACTGGGGGCTCGCGTTCGGAGTCAGTGTCACTGTGAAAGAAATGTTCAGTTAGAATAGTTTCACATATGAGCCCTGTATCAACAAGTATAATAAACAGATATATATAGAGTACATGGAACATAAGGTTGAATATATTATTATAGACCTGCTTGACAATCTGGACCCTCTATTTCTGAAACTATCTGCCGCCATTGTCGCAACCCCTATTACCAGCCTGTTCAACCTCTCTTTCATATCGTCTGAGATCCCCAAGGATTGGAAAGCTGCCGCAGTCATCCCCCTCTTCAAAGGGGGAGACACCCTGGACCCAAACTGTTACAGACCTATATCCATCCTGCCCTGCCTATCTAAGGTCTTCGAAAGCCAAGTAAGTCAACAAACAGGTCACTGACCATCTCGAATCCCACCGTACCTTCTCCGCTGTGCAATCTGGTTTCCGAGCCGGTCACGGGTGCACCTCAGCCACGCTCAAGGTACTAAACGATATCATAACCGCCATCGATAAAAGACAGTACTGTGCAGCCGTCTTCATCGACCTTGCCAAGGCTTTCGACTCTGTCAATCACCATATTCTTATTGGCAGACTCAGTAGCCTCGGTTTTTCGGATGACTGCCTTGCCTGGTTCACCAATTACTTTGCAGACAGAGTTCAGTGTGTCAAATCGGAGGGCATGCTGTCCGGTCCTCTGGCAGTCTCAATGGGGGTGCCACAGGGTTCAATTCTCGGGCCGACTCTTTTCTCTGTATATATCAATGATGTTGCTCTTGCTGCGGGCGATTCCCTGATCCACCTCTACGCAGACGACACCATTCTATATACTTCCGGCCTTGCTCTAGTCGGCTGGCCCTCGCTACATATTCGTCGCCAGACCCACTGGCTCCAGGTCATCTACAAGTCATTCTAGGTAAAGCTCCGCCTTATCTCAGTTCACTGGTCACGATGGCAACACCCATCCGTAGCACGCGCTCCAGCAGGTGTATCTCACTGATCATCCCTAAAGCCAACACCTCATTTGGCCGCCTTTCGTTCCAGTTCTCTGCTGCCTGTGACTGGAACGAATTGCAAAAATCGCTGAAGTTGGAGACTTTTATCTCCCTCACCAACTTCAAACATCTGCTATTTGAGCAGCTAACCGATCGCTGCAGGTCTATCTGTCTATCTGTAAATAGCCCACCCATTTTTACCTACCTCATCCCCATACTGTTTTTATTTATTTACTTTTCTGCTCTTTTGCACACCAATATCTCTACCTGTACATGACCATCTGATCATTTATCACTCCAGTGTTAATCTGCAAAATTGTAATTATTTGCCTACCTCCTCATGCCTTTTGCACACAATGTATATAGACTCCCCTTTTTTTCTACTGTGTTATTGACTTGATAATTGTTTACTCCATGTGTAACTCTGTGTTGTCTGTTCACACTGCTATGCTTTATCTTGGCCAGGTCGCAGTTGCAAATGAGAACTTGTTAACCAGCCTACCTGGTTAAATAAAGGTGAAATAAATAAAAAATAAAAAAGATCTACTGTCTCATTTATATTATGACATTTCAGCTGTATCTACTGTCTCCATTTCACTTTGGCCAAATAGGCTATTTCATTTCACAAATAATATTTTGTATTATTAATTTCAAACAACGGCATTAGCATGAGAAGAATTTACCAGTCCAAAACGATGTCCTCTCCGTTCAAAAAATATTCCTCCATTTGGGAATTGCTAAATGAATCGTCCTCGATCAATTTCTTCTAAAATTGTGTGTACATCTGTATATCTAGACTTAGATTTAGCTTTTCCTGACTTAGTTGCCATACTGATTGATATATAAACAGCTGAATATGCGCTTTACCAAAACAATGCTGTGCGCAACATGCGTTGCTCCTTCCGGTATGAATCGTCAATGGCGAATTAACCTCTTTACCCCAGAGTTTACTACATGAGTTGGTCTTCCAACACATAAACATTACATATAGCCGTTTACCTCAGCTCATTAGCTATCTACCCAGCTAGATTTCAAGACGATCAGTGGTCATTGGGTTAAAATACAGTCAATCAACGAAACAGCGGGCAAATCATTGGTGCACAATGATGTCTTCAAATCGGTTTCTTTCAGTCAATACGTCCAGCGAAATGACCCATCAAGTTTGGTTGTGTTACAAACAAACCAGTTGACTGCAATGAAACCAAACATGACTGGAAAAGTCACGTTCTGTGTATGTATCTACCTCGAATGTGTCGTCGAAAATGGAATGAGACAGAATTCACAAAATGTTTCGTGTTATTCTATAAAAATGGATTTTATCAAATCAAAAACCATTCATTGTGTAACAATGAGCATTGGGATTGCAAACAGAGGAAGATCGTCAAAGGTAAACTATTTATTTTATTGCAGTTTATGATTTTGTTATGCCTGTGCTGGTTGAAATAGTTGTTTTTTATGGGGCTCTATCCTCAGATAATCGCATCATATTCTTTCGCTGTAAATCTTATTTTAAATCTGACAATGCAGTTGGATAAGCAAGATTCTAGGCTTTCGAAACATGTGAGACATTTGTATTTTCATGAATGTTTAATATGCCTATTTATGTTGTCGAATTTCAGCCCGCTATCGGGTTCCGTGCGCAGAGAGGATATCTCTTGACACGATGATGAAAATACTCATGGCCTCTAAACCTTCAAGCTGCATACTGGACCCTATTCCAACTAAACTACTGAAAGAGCTGCTTCCTGTGCTTGGCCCTCCTATGTTGAACATAATAAATGGCTCTCTATCCACTGGATGTGTACCAAACTCACTAAAAGTGGCAGTAATTCCTTAAAAAAGCCAAACCTTGACCCAGAAAATATAAAAACTATCGTCCTATATCGAATCTTCCATTCCTCTCAATTTTTTTTGAAAAGGCTGTTGAGCAACAACTCACTGCCATCCTGAAGACAAACAATGTATTCAAAATGCTTCAGTCTGGTTTTAGACCCCATCATAGCTCTGAGACTGCACTTGTGAAGGTGGTAAATGACCTTTTAATGGCGTCAGACCGAGGCTCTGCATCTGTCCTCGTGCTCCTAGACCTTAGTGCTGCTTTTGATACCATCGATCACCACATTCTTTTGGAGAGATTGGAAACCCAAATTGGTCTATACGGGCAAGTTCTGGCCTGGTTTAGATCTTATCTGTCGGAAAGATATCAGTTTGTCTCTGTGAATGGTTTGTCCTCTGACAAATCAACTGTAAATTTCGATGTTTTTCAAGGTTCTGTTTTAGGACCACTATTGTGTTCACTATATATTTTACCTCTTGGGGATGTCATTCGAAAACATAATGTTAACTTTCACTGCTAGGTGGATGACACCCAGCTGTACATTTCAATGAAACATGGTGAAGCCCCAAAATTGCCCTCGCTAGAAGCCTGTGTTTCAGGCATAAGGAAGTGGATGGCTGCAAACGTTCTACTTTTAACCTCTACTCCCTGTACAGGGATCAACATCAGGGGAAATTTCAGAGTGACAACTAAAAATACAACGTCGTAACATTAAACATTCTTGAAAATGCAAAGTGAAAGTGTCTTACACCCTTCAAAAGATTATAATCTTGGTAATCAAACTACATTTTCCCATTTAAAATAGCTATTACAGAGAACAAATACCATGCTTTTGTTTGAGAAGAGCAATCAACAACAGAAACATTTTCCGCCATGACAGTTTTTACACATTCACATCTGAAGGTAAAAATTATGACTTATATTCTGATATCTCTTATTTCTCTTCCTGAGGGTCCCAGTGATCAAATGAAGTGCCGTTTTCTTTGATAAAATCCATTTTTATAGCCTAAATCAAAACATTTTGGAACCCGTTTGTGCCGTGAATTTCATCTCTATCCATTTTTTTACGGAGCATTCGACGTAATTACACACCGCAAATAATCGTTTATCTAGTCATGGTTGGTTTCAGTGCATTCCTTTGGATGTTTGCAACACAGCCAAACATCATCTTTTTTTTTTTTGCGGGAGTATTGACCGAAGTGAACTGATTTGAAGACAACGAGCAATTACTACCTTGCGCACCAATAATTTTAGCGAAGCTTCATTGATTGACTGTATTTCTGCCCAATGACCACTGATCTTCTTGAAATCTAGCTGGGTAGATAGCCAATGAGCTGAGGTAAACGCCAGTATGTAATGGTTTTGGGTTGGACCACCATTCCTTGTTTGTAAATGCACGCATAAGGAACTCCCTTCTCGCCTTGACTATCAGAGGACTTGCTGTAACACTTGTAACGCGCAGCAGTATTTCGGAAAGTTGTATTTTCAACGATTTAATTGAAGATATCATGGCGAATAAATCAAGAAAAGCAAAGTCTAAAGTGAAAGTGAAAAGTGAAAGTCAGACAGATTTTTTGTTTGAGGAATCTTTGAGTGTTATGATTCAAACAGGAACTGAGGAGTTGTTTCTGCAAGGACAGGACGCCACAGTTCATTACTGCAGGCATGACTGTGCCTCAGGGCCAAAAGGGCACACGTTGTGTTCTGCGTCGCATGAACTGCACCACTTGTTCAGTTTGCCTCTGCTTTACATCAGAAAGAGACTGCTATGGGACATGGCACAAGCAGCAAAATATTGTGTCGAGGACTTCCAAAGGGTGTAGTTTTAAAAAAATATTTATTTTCAAATATTTTTTTAAACATTTTTTTTGTGTGTGTGTGTGTTAGAATTGCTTTTTGATATGTTGTATATAGTTATGTGCCCTGTTGTATATAGTTATAGGTCATTTCACCAATTTGGACACTTGGGTACATTTGGGCAACTTGTGTGGGACACCTGGGTGACTTCTTGCTAAATGTCATGTAGCTCACCCATTCCTGAAGTTATCAGTCTGAGACTTTGCACACCTACAGTTGCCCTCTTGTGTTATCCATAAAAATGATCTCCAGCATCCTATCTGACTGTGTGGCTATTCTAGTACATGTGCTATTCTAGTACAAACAGAAAACGTATGCTCTTTCTTTCTCTTTTCTTCCACCAGATCTCCTGTGTTATTTTCTCCTAAATTCAATTAACATTTCCACAAACTTCAGAATGTTTCCATTCAAATGATACCAAGAATATGCATATCCTTGCCTCTGGGGACTGAGCTACAGGCAGTTAGATTAGGGTATTTCTTCAGGCGGAAATTGAGAACAAAGGGTTGCAGCCATAAGAGGTTATAAACTTGGACAAAACAGAGATGCTTGTTCTAGGTCCCAAGAAACAAAGAGATCTTCTGTTGAATCTGACAATTAATCTTGATGGTTGTACAGTCGTCTCAAATAAAACTGTGAAGGACCTTGGCGTTACTCTGGACCCTGATCTCTCTTTTGACGAACATATCAAGACTGTTTCAAGGACAGCTTTTTTCCCATCTACGTAACATTGCAAAAATCATTAACTTTCTGTCCAGAAATGATGCAGAAAAATTAATCCATGCTTTTGTTACTTCTAGGTTAGACTACTACCCGGATAAAGCACTAAATAAACTTCAGTTAGTGCTAAATACGGCTGCTAGAATCCTGACTAGAACCAAACAATTTGATCATATTACTCCAGTGCTAGCCTCCCTACACTGGCTTCCTGTTAAGGCAAGGGCTGATTTCAAGGTTTTACTGCTAACCTACAAAGCATTACATGGGCTTGCTCCTACCTATCTTCCCGATTTGGTCCTGTTGTACATACCTACACGTACGCTACGGTCACAAGACGCAGGCCTCCTAATTGTCCCTAGAATTTCTAAGCAAACACCTGGAGGAAGGTCTGCCTACCCATGTGAGAGACACAGACTCGGTCTCAACCTTAAATTCTTTACTGAAGACTCATCTCTTCAGTGGGTCATATGATTGAGTGTAATCTGGCCCAGGAGTGTGAAGGTGAATGGAGCAACGAACCACCCTTGCTGTCTCTGCCTGGCCGGTTCCCCTCTCTCCACTGGGATTCTCTGCCTCTAACCCTATTACAGGGGCTGAGTCACTGGGTTACTGGTTCTCTTCCATGCCGTCCTTAGGAGGGGTGCGTCACTTGAGATACTAGGGACATTGTTAAACATCTCCTTTGGGACACTGTCATTATGGTCAACATGTGTTGGAGACAGTGACTACGTTTAATCTTAACAATAGATGGATATTAAGGATTGAGGTTATTTGAGGATATTTGGTTAAGATCTGTTGATGCAGTGTTTGGTAATTGTGTTACTGAGACACAATGTATTCCTGTATAGTTAAATGATCCCGTAGTTAAGAAGATTAGACACTTTATTGTTATTTATGGGCCGCACCATTCTTGTTTCTCATTTCAGACTTTCATCACACGTAGCTTCACAGATGGTGTTAAAGCACTCCGTACTGGTGATAGTGGTTCAAAGCCACTGCTCCTGTGTTGCAGGAAGTGCTGTGTGCAATCCTCTGGTGGCCATTCTTTACCAGACAGCGCACTACTCTCAACTAAACATTCTTGCTGCACCACCAGTTCACAGCTGCACAGACACAGAACAGCATTGGCACAAGCCAAGAACTCTTGTGAGTCCATCAATAACCATAAGAAAATGCACCTGAAAAGTATTCAGCCTATGTAACAGTAAATCCTTGTTAATTAGGGTGTTGAAGCCAGGTCCGGTTGATGGGATAGAGTTCTGTAAACCTACTAACTCGTGTGCTGATGGAATAAGGTGCGTTGGAGGTTCCTAGAATGGAAACATTTTAGAAAAACATTTCTAGTGATTTTGTTTTGTGTCCAGATCATAAGCCTAGCATCTTTACGATGTAATGACAAATGTTTGGGGAAAAGACTGGGGGGCAATACATAATCTATATATTTTAATCAATTTTATTTGAACTTTCGGGCTTTTGCTGTTTCTGGAAAGTTACATGAGTCTTTGACATAGTAATCTCTCCAACCTGATATTAAGGATTTAAAATGTTTTGCAGAAGTTCTCTCTACAAAGCGCTCAATGGATACATGCGTGACATGGACCTTCTCCGCGTCTCAGAAACATATGCCAACTTTTCTCCACTTACTGCCCGACTTGTGACAACAATGGAAA
Organism: Oncorhynchus gorbuscha; assembly: GCF_021184085.1. Taxonomy (NCBI): domain Eukaryota; kingdom Metazoa; phylum Chordata; class Actinopteri; order Salmoniformes; family Salmonidae; genus Oncorhynchus; species Oncorhynchus gorbuscha. The sequence continues at coordinate 19,194 of NW_025745168.1, forward strand.
TGTCAGCTGACGTGCCCCTGGTTGAGTTCGCCTTTGGGCCAGTGAAAGCTGGCAGTGTGCTGTCCTATCAACTTCCACAGCCAAAGACCCGTGAAATTGTGAAGATTGCCGATCCCCCTTCTCCACCAATAGTTCCATTAGATGGCTACAGACTTCAGGCTTCCCAGTGTGCTTACGTCCTTAGCCATCAGGAGAAGTTCCATGTCAAAGCATTAGAAACACGAGATGTCACACAAAGTCCAGGTTGCTACAAAGGAGCAGAGCAGAAGCCCGGAATGGCATCAGCTCAGGCAAATGACAATAACATCCTCTCGTTTCCGAGAGTTTGCCATTTCCAGGGAGAGACCTCAGCTGACCACCTAGCTGAGTGGATGTTCAAGGGATCTGGTATGCAGACCATGGAGATGAAGAGGGGGCTAGCCATGGAGCTAGTGGCTGTACATGGATCTGGTATGCAGACCATGGAGATGAAGAGGGGCTAGCCATGGAGCCAGTGGCTGTACAGGGATCTGGTATGCAGACCATGGATATGAAGAGGGGGCTAGCCATGGAGCCAGTGGCTGTACAGGGATCTGGTATGCAGACCATGGAGATGAAGAGGGGGCTAGCCATGGAGCCAGTGGCTGTACAGGGATCTGGTATGCAGACCATGGAGATGAAGAGGGGGCTAGCCATGGAGCCAGTGGCTGTACAGGGATCTGGTATGCAGACCATGGATATGAAGAGGGGGCTAGCCATGGAGCCAGTGGCTGTACAGGGATCTAGTATGCAGACCATGGAGATGAAGAGGGGGCTGGCCATGGAGCCAGTGGCTGTACAGGGATCTGGTATGCAGACCATGGATATGAAGAGGGGGCTAGCCATGGAGCCAGTGGCTGTACAGGGATCTGGTATGCAGACCATGGAGATGAAGAGGGGGCTAGCCATGGAGCCAGTGGATATACAGGGATCTGGTATGCAGACCATGGAGATGAAGAGGGGGCTAGCCATGGAGCCAGTGGATATACAGGGATCTGGTATTTAGACCATGGAGATGAAGAGGGGGCTAGCCATGGAGCCAGTGGCTGTACATGGATCTGGTATGCAGACCATGGAGATGAAGAGGGGGCTAGCCCTTACATGAAGTTACAGCATGGAAAGTTGATGCCCTTACCTGAAGATACAGAATGGAGAGCTGAAGTTGAAGAGATCACATGCTTACTACTGGCAGGTGCAAGGTCAAATCCTTCTCACAGGTTGTAGCTGGTGTGACTTTGTCATCTGTGCACAGGAGGACATCCTAGTTGAAAGGATATATAAAGATCTACAGATTTCAAAAACTATAAGAGAGAAGGTTGACCACTTTTATTTTTAGCACTACTTGCAGAAGTATCTCTCGCACCTTAATGGATCCCTGCATGGGTGCCAAGTTTAGTGGTTTCATGAAAAATAACTATTGATGTTCTTGTGAAGAAAACTACAGAATAGAATAGAAAGATAGTAGAATAGATTTGTTTAAAAATAATTATTTCAGCAAATGTTCAACAGTTCAGTTTATCCATTACACATCTCTAACATTGTATTCAATCTTGCATTCTGGCTATTCTGTGTTTACTTGATTTCTTTCCCCACCCCTAAACTCATTGCCTCCACACAAACTGATATTCCTTCAACACAAATGATTGATACATGTCGTAAATAAATTATGAAACAAATTATTATTTTGCTGCAAGAAAATTAACACATGTACATTTACACTGGCTTGGCCCATGCTCTGACCAAAGGTCAGTTTTCATATTTGACCAACAGGCACGCCACTACAAATAACTGGTTGATGCTGCCTGAGACGGTCAGTCAGGGAGATGACTGTGTCAAACAGCATGTGCTCCTTTACTCTGGGGATCATTCTTTCAACATGCACTCTCAGCCTGGAAATTGATTTGGTCTCCCTAACCTCATGCGTTGGCATCTGTGTGCGTCTTGACAAAGGCTGGCCGATAGACCTTGCACGGAACAATGTCATCTACGAGAAAGCCCTTATCCACCGTAATGGCCATGTCAGGGGTGAGTAAGGAAATAATTCCATATCTTGAATATCTCCTTGTCACTCACAGATCCAGCATACAATGATGACATAAAAGTGACAGCTCCATGTGGTGACATTCCCAAAATGCCCTTAAAGGTACAGTGTGACTTGTTGGAAGAAAACATCTCACTCTGCAGTAGTAGTGCAGAAGTAGTGAAGTAGTGGATAGTCCTTGAACTCAGGTGGCCTTTGATGGTTTCCTTGGGGATCCATATCTGTGCTGATCCAAGCAGACATGAGAGGAAGTTGGCCCAAGAGATGACAATCCGGCTCACTGTCGATTGGTGGATGTTGAACCTATGAGCCAAATCCTTCTGCTTCAGACACAGCGACAGATGAGTCATAAACAAGAAGAACTCGTCGATTGGTGGTGGTGTCTGAACGTAAAGAAAACAGTTTTAGTACAATATAGTCCTTATATTCGGTCCATAACAAAAACGAAATAATGTTTAACAATTACAGTAAGATCAAATAATATTCTCTTAAGTATTTAATGAAGTTGTCCCTTACAGGTTATCTTTGAGTAACACTTGTTTCAGATGGATTGGTACTTGTGACCCTTATGAACTTGGTCTCTGCTGCCCACTCAATCAAGTGGCAGAAGGCCATAAGGTGGGTGTAGTTTGCAAATCTAAAGATGGACCCAGAGTATTTGAATACCAAAAAAGCTCATTACTTTTACTGCCCATCTTCTCTAAGCATCAAGTAGCACTAGACATGACCTAGCTGCTATTGTAGCCTGTTTTTATTGTTACTGCAATTCGTACTGTAATTCACAGCAGCTGTCATCACAGCAGTGAATTTGTTTTAAATGTTCCGTTATTTAACCTGGGAAGTGGACTAAGAACCAAATCTTATTTGCAGCAATGACCTGGGAGCATTTTTGGGGGTTAACTGAAAACTAATGTAAAGACAATATATATTTCAATGTGCTTACATACGCTAAGAGATGCTAGCCTAGTTTTAAATAACAATGAACATGTTCTTTAAGGTAAGATGGACTTTGGTATAATAATAGTAATTCATAGTAAATAATAAACAATAGTAATGCTGGATAATAATAAATCATTACTGTACCTTGTGTAAAAATGTATATCCTTGTCAGAACCGGCGACTCGCTGTAGACCTAAGCTGTGTTGGGCGATCAGTTCCTTTTTCTGATCTCTACATCGACCGGGAAACTATGGAAGCTCACAATACCATTACATTTGGAAGAAACTGAACAATGTTCATTAGCACCTCCTTCGCCGGGCTTTAATTTAAACATAGTCATCGCGAACTATTCCAGTTAGAAATGCATTGACGACAGTTAGATAGCTAGTAAGCTAATGATAAAAATAATAGCAGAAATCGCTCCGGAAGTCATCAACCCGGTAGGAAGTAAATTAGAATGTTGTAGGCGGTATAATGCATAGAGCCTATTGAGATGTTGTGGCAGGACTTGAAACAAAGGTTAGGTATGTAACCACGGTTATGTGAGCTACATGGATCACTCCAATATATTGGTATCACTCCGAAGGCGGTTTACATCCAAGGTGAGGATTTACAGATTTACTCCCATGTACACCTGCGTCACGGCTCGGGTCCGCCCATATATATAGACCCCATGGCCGCGACACACGTTATCTACATCATTTTTGAGGTGCCTCTAGGATTGGAGTGATCCATGTAGCTCACATAACCGTGGTTACATACGTAACCTTCGTTATATTTCACTATATTGGATCACTCCAATATATTGGTATACCCGTACCAGATTATTCGGAGCCAGCGACAAATCCTCAGCCCTGTGACCGAGACGCAGGGGCTGTCAATGTGGAAGTGGGGTCTCGTCACAGACCCCGGAAGGGGAGGCAACGCCCAGGAGCCCTGAACCCACCACAGAGGGAGGTGCCACATTTACCTGATAGTACCTAGCAAAGGTGCAAGAGGAAGCCCAGCTGGCCGCAGCACAGATATCAGCGAGGGCCACTCCTCTCAGTAGAGCCCAGGACGTAGCCACAGCTCATGTTGAATGTGCCACCACAGATCCCAGCACTGGCCTGCCAGCCAGGCGGTATGCTGTCGTAATTGTGTCCACGATCCAGTGAGACAAAGAGCTGGTCTGTTGTTCTCACTGACCGTGTCCGCTCCACATAGGCAGCCAGTTCCCTCATGGGGGCCCAGACTCCCACATCACTGCCGGGGGGGTCATAAGGAGACAGGATAAAAAGGGATGGTCACATGCCTGTCTGACAGAACCTTCGGGAGGAATGAAGGGTTGGGGTGGAAAGATATACTCCTCCCTCCAGGGCCATCCGGTAGCACTCAGAACTTACCGAAAGAGCATGGAGCTCACCCATCCTCTTCATGGAAGTAATCGCTATCAAGAAAACCACCTTCATATAGAGGTGTTTTCAGGGAGGCAGACTCAATTGTTCGGAAGGCGGCTTTGCCAAAGCTGCCAAGACCACATACAGATCCCAGCTCACCATTGAGCAGGTCCTAGCTGGATGCAGGTGACGAACCCCACCTGGAGACCAAGGGATGGTGCCCCACTGGCCTGTCCATTCACCCCGCATGGCAGGTAGATATAGCAGCCAAATACGCTCTCAGTGTAGAGGCTGCCAAGCCCTCATCCAAGTGAGAATGCAGGTATTGGAGGACATATTGCACCCGCATGACTTGGGCACAACCTCAATACCAGTGCACCAAGAGCAGAACACCCGCCAGCGCAACTGGTATGCTGCGGTTGTAACAAGTGCCCTTGCTCTCTGCATGGTGTTCATTACACCCTACTGTAGTCCTAACGTTGGTGCAGTTCAGTGGCCAAGCCCACAGACTGAGGCGGTGCGGCCTCAGATGCCGCAGAGTTCCCCCGACCTGAGACAGCAGGTCCGGTCTCAGGGGAAGTTGCCAAGGTGTCCCAGACAACAGGGACAGGAGAAGGCTGAACCACGGAAGCAAACAATTCTCTGCCATCCTGGTCCTGTCCAGCACAGCCTGGATCAGGGGAAAAGGGGGGAATGCGTAAGCTCCAGCCATGGCCAATCATGAGCCAGAGCATCCAAGCCCTGAGGCTCTGGTAGCTCCGACATGGAGTACCACAGGGGGCAGTGTTTATTGTCCAGGGAGGCAAACAGGTCCACCTGCACCTACTGAGTATTTCCCAGAACATGTGTGTTCATTTCAGAGGAGACAGCAAGAATAGTGTACTCTCTATGTGTGTCTGGGTCATTAGACACAATTAGACATGCACCTGTCTGGGGAGTGGACATGACTGTTTATTTCTGTACCAGTGGTATGGCCTAATATTTACTGTTGCTATGGTTACGTCTCTGACCTACATGCATGGACCTGTCTTAGGAACTATTGCTGTGCCGCTAAAGTTTCTATGCCTGAATATGAAACGAAACAAACATTAGTGCAAGGCAAAAGATAACGGTGGCTAAATGCCAGAGGGGATGAATCATAAAGAGGAGTTACCATGTGTGTGACGTAAGGATGTATAAAGAGTGTTGCCCACTGATCAGTCAAAGTCTCATTATAAATTGTGAGAGAAATTGTGCAATTAAAACAAACAACAAATCATGTGAGCCTTTGACTGAGCCGCCTGCAGCTCACCCAGCACAAAATGGTCCAGCCCATCTGACATTTGCCAAAATTGCCAGATGGCCAATCCACCCCTGAGCTGATCTAAACAAAAAACAAACAATCCCCCACACACACACACTAACACTAAGCTAGGTAGAGGAGATCTAACAGCAGCAACAGCAGTAGGAGCAGGGAACAACCACTCATCTCCCATTAATGGAGCCCCAGGAGAATACAGGAGATATCAATAACGATACAGATAGGAAGAGGAAGATCTCCGACTGAGATGTTTCCTACTTATTTACCTACTGTATAATGCACACACGCATATATGCATGTGCACACACACACACACACACACACACACACACACACACACACACACACACACACACACACACACACACACACACACACACACACACACACACACACACACACACACACACACACACACACACACACACACACACACACACACACACACACACACACACTGAGTTTAGAGTCTCTGTCACTGTTTCATTTCGTCCCTCTCCTTTTTATTCCTGCCAGCATTTCTTTCTTCAGACAGAGCTCAGCAAGAGACATTCAGCCCGGACTGGTAGCTAGATAATATACACCATCGATTTTTGCATCACCACACGCACTAGTGGTGCACCGCTTAGATGTTTGTTCAACCACACCTATCCGCAATTGCTAATAACCCATCCGCAACCGCCCCACTATATGTGATAAAGTGAAAATCTGAGGCCCTCATCCAACCCTAACCTGCAAGTATAGAAAATGCGCTGTAGGGTACAGTTAGAGAAGGCATATTTTTTTGGGACAGGGGGTGCTGGATTTTTTGTTTCTGCTTATTATTTCTGACATTATGTTAGTGAACCTATCTGTAATTTGAGACAGGCCGCTTCTCTTTTGTCATTATGCATTATGTTGCACTAGAATAGAAAATAAAACCCTTAATCACCAGAATAATGTCATAAAAGATAGAATGAATGATTCAATCTAGTTCTCTGTCATCTATGCTTCTTTCGTAGAGCAAATACCTTTAGGGACAGAGAAAATGCCATAACAAAAACAACAAAAGGGAAAGATTTTCTGTGCAACATTTCCAAATGACTTCAGTTTCACCGGTTGTAAGGAAATAATAAAGCTGTGAAAACGACCCAATATGTTTCTGATAAGATTTCAGTTCAGCTTGGAAGCATATTTTATGTGGTTGAAATACTATCAGATTTTAGGATGCATTCTCTCAAGATGCTGAAATAAAGAAATCATATTTCTCCACTCCTGTTCCTGAGTCAAAATGTAGCCTACATTTGGTGTAGCCTATCATTTTATTGGCGTAGCATAATATTAAGGCTATGTGAGGGGATACAGACCTACAGTCAGTGTCCAGATTTCAGTTTCCAATTAACCCATCTGAACAGTAAGCTACAGTTCCCTTGAGTTGCCATAGGCCTATTGGAAGTCCCCATATTGTGACTGTCAAATTTATATAGCGCCTCCCCACTGAGCACAGACATCAATTCAAAGCCTATTCCACATTGGTTCAATGCAACTTCATCGAAATGACATGGAAACAACATTGATTTAACCAGTGTGTGCCCAGTGGGCCACAAGCATCACACTTAACATAGGCACTGCTTTCATCCTCTTTGATAACTTCCCCAAATCTTTCTCATACATTACCTTAAATTTATTTTCAACTCTCCATTTCACAGCTTTTCTCTTATTGAATTAAACTCTGACATTGTTCTTTTTGCGTCAGTGGATCAACATAAACTTTTTCGGCCAGTTTATTAAAGCATTTGGCGATTAGGTGTAGGCTATTTGGCAGTGTAAAGTTAGGCCGTCAAGCTTAGGCTTATGCACTAATGTCAGATAGCCTAAAATAATGAAAGAAAAACCTTAATGTAGTTTATTGATATTAATTGCACAAAAATAGGTTTAGGGATTCATGTATTGTGCATTTTATGTATTGTTTTTCTCTTTATTCAACCTTCTTCATCCACACTATATTTATTGACCCTCATAAACCAGATGTAACATAGTAAAGGTAAATCCGGGACACTTAAGACTCATCATGGACAACTTCAGCAATTTAGCTAAATAGCAACCAATTTAGCTAAATAGCAACCAACTACTTACAACTGTTTAGCTACTTTGCAACTACGTAGCATGTTAGCTAACCCTTCCCTTAACCCTAACCTTAACCCGTTTAGCTAACCCTAACCTTAACCCTTTAACCTAACTCCCGAACTTAACCCTAACCCTTAGCCTAGCTAACATTAGCCACCTAACTAGGATTCATAACATATCATATGTCTTGTAAATTCGTAACATATAATACGTTTATCAAATTAGTAACATATTGTATGTTTTCAAATTTGCAACATATCGTGTGAAATGGGTGATGGAAATCCATAAATTAATCAGGTTTCAGGTCTGACCCAGATGCAGACAGTGTTGAAGAAAACACTTTTATTTCTAGACAGGGGCAGGCAAACGACAGAACGGTGGGCAGTCTCAGGGTCAGGGCAGGCAGGGGTCAAAAACCCAGTGAGGTGGGGCAAGGTATAGAACGGCAGGCAGGCTCAGGGTCAGGGCAGGCAGAACGAACAAAACTGGGAAGGACTTGAAAACAGGAGCAAGAATAGACAGGAGCAGGGGAACAAACGCTGGTCGGTTTCTCGAAACAAAACGAACGGGCAACCTACAAACAGAGAAACAGGAGACAAAGTGCTGTGAGACATGGGTTTAACATGGAAGGTGGCATGTATACGGAGGGTACGGGGAAATGAACAGCAGAGGCGCTAATGAATTTGGAGATGGGAAAAGGGCCGATAAACCGGGGGGAGAGTTTGCAGGATTCCACCTAGAGGGGAAGATCCCGGGTGGACAGCCAAATCTTCTGCCCGAGATGATCAAATCAAATCAAATGTATTCATACAGCCCTTCGTACATCAGCTGATATCTCAAAGTGCTGTACAGAAACCTAGCCTAAAACCCCAAACAGCAAGCAATGCAGGTGTAGAAGCACAGTGAGCCAGGGTCCGGTGGCGATCCGCTTGCCATCAATACTTGGAGGTTGTCTTGAGGAGGACAGACCGGGCTCTCCTCCAGGTACGAGGACGGTGGTGAACAAACATCTGGGCCGAAGGTGTGCTGACCCCTTATTCTTGCTCAGGGAAGAGCTGAGCTGGGCCGTCTCTTTGACAGAGGGTAGCTTGGGAAGAGGAATGAAGTGGGCGGCTTTGGAAAACCGATCCATGGCAACACCGCCTTCAGATAACCGTCGGACCCAGGCTTTTGCACGACAACGACACTGTCAGGAAAGCGGTGTTGCCATCAGATGGGGGAGACCTGTGACAAAGTCCAGGGAGATGTGAGACCAGGGATGGTGAGGGACAGGCAGAGGTTGGAGGAGACCAGCCAGAGCTTGCAGAAGAGTCTTGTTCTGTGCACAGACCATACAAGCGGCGACGAATGTGGAGACGTGGTAGGCCATGAAAGGCGTTGTCGTGCAAAAGCCAGGGTCCGACGGTTATCTGAGCCCCACCCGTGGTTCGGCTTACCTGCTTCCCTATTCCCCAGCTGAGTGCTGTCGCCAGGCTGAAGGTGGGTAGGATGGTCTCATGTTCTGGGGTAGTAGACGTGGGGCTATAGCGGCATGACAGCGCATTCGGCTTGACATTCTTGGATCCCGGCCGGTATGAGAGGGAAAAGTTAAACCGGGTGAACAGTAGGACCCACCTAGCTTGCCTGGAATTGAGGCGCTTGGCGGTGCGGAGATATTCCAGGTTCTTGTGGTCGGTCCACACAATGAAAGGATGTTCCGCCCCCTCCAGCCGTTGGCTCCACTCCTCCAACGCCATCTTCACCACGAGAAGTTCATGATTCTCCACATCCTAGTTTGTCTCCGTGGCGTTGAGGCGGTGGGAGAAAAAGGCTCAGGGATGTAACTTGAGGACCAGGGCAGAACGCTGGGACAGGACAGCCCCCACTCCGACATCTGAAGCATCGGCCTCCACCACGAGCTGGCGGGATGGGTCAGGAGGAACCAAGATGGGAACTGTGGTGAAGCTGTGTTTGAGATCCAGGGAACCCCCGGTCAGCAGCTGGGGACCACATGAACGGAACCTTGGGAGAGGTGAGTGCAAACAGGGGGATGCCAGGAAGCGTTGCAGCTGTACTCTGGACATAGGCTGGGGCCAATCCACTACCGCTCTCACCATCCCGGGATCCATCTGTACACTCCCTGCAGTGATGTAACCCAGAAAGGGGATGGTGGAGTGATGGAATTCGCACTTCTCTGCTTTTACAAAAAGTTGGTTCTCCAGGAGGCGTTGGAGAACATGTCAGACGTGTTCTTCGATGGAGCAGGAGAAGACAAGAATGTCATCGAGGTAGACGAAGACGAACCGGTTCAACATTATTAACCAGAGCCTGGAACACTGCAGGGGCGTTGGTAAGGCAGAATGGCATGACCAGATAATCGTAGTGACTGCTGGCCAGGTTGAAGGCAGTTTGTCACTCATCCCCTTCCCGTATCCACACCAGGTGGTATGTAATTCCATAGGGCCAGCTTGGAGAACACGGTCAGGGGAATGGGCCAAAATTCACCCAACGTATTGTGGGAAGCTTGTTGAAGGCTACCCAAAACATTTCACCCAAGTTAAACAATTTAAAGGCAATGCTACCAAATACTAATTGTGTGTATGTAAACGTCTGACCCACTGGGAATGTGATGAAAGAAATGAAAGCTTAAATAAATCATTCTCTCTACTTTTATTCTGACATTTCACATTCTTAAAATAAAGTGGTGATCCTTCCTAACCTAAGACAGGGAATTTTTACTTGGATTAAATGTCAGGAATTGTGAAAAACTGAGTTTAAATGTAGTTGGCTAAGGTGTATGTAAACTTCCGACTTCAACTGTAGACCTTGAAATACATCCACAGGTACACCTCCAATTGACTTAAATAATGTAAATTAGCCTAGAAGAAGCTTCTAAAGCCATGGCATCATCTTCTGGAATTTTCCAAGCTGTTTAAAGGCACAGTCAACATAGTGTATGTAAACTTCTGACCCACTGGATACAGTGAATTGTAAGTGAAATAACCAGTCTGTAAATTTTTTTTGGAAAAATGACTTGTGTCATGCACAAAGTAGATGTCCTAACCGACTTGCCAAAACTATAATATATTAACAAGAAATTTGTTGGAGTGGTTGAAAAACTAGTTTTAATGACCTCAGTGGATGTAAACTTCCGACTTCAAATGTATGTTTATCCATATGAAATGGATAAAAAAAGTGAATTAAACAATCAAAAATGACCAGTAAACACTAAATGACCAGTAAACACTTTCAAGGGAATAGAGACTTTCAAATGTCATATTATGGTTATGTACAGTGGTGTAACGATGAGCAAATAGTTAAAGTTTCAAAAGGGAAAATGTTCTCTGTCTCTCAGCTTTAACACTCCTTATCTTAATCTCTTTGTCTCTTGCATTGCATCTAATTCACACTCTTTCTCTCTCTCTGCCTTTATTTAACTCTTTGCCTCTCTGACTGTCTATCTAACTAAGGAATAACTCACCATAATACTGGTAACCATTAGAAATCACCCTCAGAACTGTTGTGGTTATCAAAACAACCTCTGTTTCATCTTTCTCTACCTCTGAAACACCAATCGTCCTTCTGAGCTCAGGAGGGTGAATATGACTGACACACTTCGACGTCCGTCCATGTCTGAGGATGTCGGGAGAGGATGTGGAAACCGGCCACTTGGGGCAACAGTGAGCTCTGTTTCCTTCAAGTAGGCTTTGGTTTTGCTATGGCATTGTGGACGGGGATGACGGATTGGCGTATGCTCCTGCCTCCTTGTTTGAATCAAATGATTAATCAATAAATTAATGCCTAAACTTAAGCTTGGAATGAAACAGAGAAGTAACCAAACACTTCAACATTTGTCACTTTGAACAACTTCGAAATTTGATGTTTGTTGCACATACACAATCTCATAATTCACACACACACACACACACACACACACACACACACACACACACACACACACACACACACACACACACACACACACACACACACACACACACACACACACACACACACACACACACACACACACACACACACACACACACACATCATTCTCAAACACACTTCTCCCTGACAGGGGATGTATTATTCTATTTATTTTGTCTTGCTCAATTTTGATCAGGCGCTGAGAGGGACCTCCCCTCCACAGAGAGAGGACCCAGCAGGGGGTTGCCATGAGAACTGGAGTAGCGAGGACGGGGGAAACATTTTAATCAATCACACAACATTTAACCAAGAGACAATTACCTTTCAGAGCAATTGATACAGAATATATTGTATATAACATATAATGAGAATATGTTACTCCCCTTAGTAGACAGTCAACCTATAATACATGTTTATTTGTGTATGTGAGTGTGTATGCACACCAACTTTGTGTGTGTGAAGGCATCCGGTTTAAATCTGTTGTCAGAATGAGACAGACTGAATACAATGACAGTTGATGTCACAAATGCAGCCCCGCTGCATGATCCGTGGGTTTCCCTGTTGCTTCTACAACGGAGAATAGGAACAATCTTTCCCTTATAATGGGAAGCAAACCTTAATCTAAAGGGGAATGGGACACAAATGTATGTTTTGTATGAATGGGATATGATTAGACCGAGGTCACATGGTGTGTGTGTGTGTGTGTGTGTGTGTGTGTGTGTGTGTGTGTGTGTGTGTGTGTGTGTGTGTGTGTGTGTGTGTGTGTGTGTGTGTGTGTGTGTGTGTGTGTGTGTGTGTGTGTGTGTGTGTGTGTGTGTGTGCATGTGTGTGTATGAGAGAGAGAGAGAGAGAGAGAGAGAGAGAGAGAGAGAGAGAGAGAGAGAGAGAGAGAGAGAGAGAGAGAGAGAGAGAGAGAGAGAGAGAAGAGAAAAAGGGAGGAGTGTGTGTGTATTAGAAAGAGAGATAGACAGAGCTTGACAGAGCGTGAGAAAGAGAGGGAGAGAGAGAGAACGAAATAGAGAGAGTGGAAGACAGAAAGACAGAGAGTGATGGAGATGGAGATAGAGAGATAGAAATGGCACAGTAGACGTCTGCCGTGGGAGGCTTGAATGGCTCAGTAAGAGAGAGAGAAACAGAGAGAGAGACACACACATACACAGATATATGTCTGTGTCTGTGCTGTTTGTGTGTGTGTGCGTGTGTGCCTGTGTGTGCGTGTGTATAGTCTTGGGGGTGGTTATGTCTGATTATGTCTGGTTTAAGTGTGCTGCTGCTAATTAAATAACTATATATAGACTTGGTTGATGAATGGGGTGTCAGAACACCAACTCTAGTTTGGCGGAGAGGTGCGTAGGTGTGTGGTTGTGTGTGTGTGTGGGGGGGGGGGGTCACTTTAAAGGTGACTTGCTACGACTTGCTGCGTCTCAGCAAGTCACAGTCTCACTTCAGTATTCGACTTTCATCCATGTTTTTTCACACGTCAAATTTCAAAGTGTTTAAGGTTAAGTTTAGGCATTAACTCTGAATTTTTAAGGTTAGCTTTTAAAGGAGAATTTCACTCTGGCTCTTCCACGTCATATAGTCATTACTACAGTATTAACAACATTGTGTTTTTATTATAAAAATCACAACTCTCCATTTTCATTTCACGAGTAGAATCAGAAAGTTTGGACTCTGTGTATTGATCTGCTCATAGTCAACCACAAAGTCCGGCATTCATAGCGAATGCTGATACTGCCCACTAGAAAGAGGGGGTGTGCCCACAAACTTGAATAATGGCATTGTTTACTTTCAACAACCAACACACAGTAATATCAGAACTTCTCTAGGAAAGATTTTTTTCACTGTAAGTTTTTCACTTCATCATGCCCACGTGGTGTTCTGTGCCTGGCTGTGCTAATTACAAACAAGCGTAAAAAAAATGTTATCTTTCACATTCTACCTACCAGAGATTCATCCCGATTCTGTCAGTGGCTTGCGGCGATCAAGAATAATGCAGTGACCAAAGATTATCAGAGGTGATTTTTAGGCTGATTTGATGGGGGATCCATTTCAATCATAGCCAAGAAGTGATGCGATAGCAGCACTCCATTTTTTTCCCTTCACAACAAAATGGAAGATTATCAGCAGCAGCAAGATTGCTAGCCAGACTGGCTGAGAACCAATTAACCAACCATAGACGATTTATACACGTTAATTATTGCTGCCAAAACACAGAGTGAGTTAGCTACAATTCTATTTTTAATAACAGAGAGTTTCCCAGACAAGGGTGGAATACATGGCTACCAAATTGAGATACTCTTTATTTGATAACATTAGCTAGCTTATGTTAGCTAATGTTAGTCATAGATAGAACAAACAAACAAACTTGTTTACTCTGCTGAAGGTCTAGCAGTGACTACCAGGAAATTGGCAAAATTGATTGACAATGTGTATACCAAAAGATAGCTATTTGATTTAGCTGACGACTTTCAGAGTTCAGTACAGGACTGTAATGTTAGCTAGCTAGCTAACTTACCCTGCTAGGCTAGCACGCTAGCTAGCGTTAGGTTACCTGTGGCAACCTGTGGCAAATTAAAATATATTTTATATTTGAGATTCTTCAAAGTAGCCTTGATGCCTGTTTTGCACACTCTTGGCATCTCTCAACCAGCTTCATGACGTTGTCAACTGGAATGCATTTCAATTAACAGGTGTGCCTTGTTAAAAGTTTGTGGAATTTGTTTCCTTCTTAATGCGTTTGAGCAAATCAGTTGTGTTGAGACAAGGTAGGTGTGGTATAGAGAAGATAGCCCTATTTGGTAAAAGACCAAGTCCATATTATGGCAAGAAAACACAAATAAGCAAAGAGAAACGGCATCCCATCATTACTTTAACCTCTTGTATCTAGGGGGTACTATTTTTATGTTTGGAAAAATAACATTCCCAAAGTAAATGGCCTATTTGTCAGGACCAGATGATAGAATATGCATATATTTGACAGATTAGGATAGAAAACACTCTACAGTTTCCAAAACTGTCAAAATATTGTATAACAGAACTGATATTGCAGGCAAAACTCTGAGAAAAATCAATCCAGGAAGTGGCTTCTATTTTGAAAACTCCATGTTCCATAGCCTCCCATTGCTCCATTTAAAGGGATATAAACCAGATTCCTTTTCCTATCGCTTCCTCAGGGTGTCAACAGTCTTCAGACATAGTTTCAGGCTTTTATTTTGAAAAATGAGCCAGAACGATAACATCGCATCAAGTGGTCACATGAGTTTTGCTCACGCAACAGAATTTAGACAGCTATTGTTTTTCCCTCTCCTACTGTGAAAGACATTTGCGGTTGATACATTATCGATTATATATTTTAAAAACAACCTGAGGATTGATTATAAAAAACGTTTGACATGTTTCTGTGGACATTACGGATATTATATGGAATTTGTCTGCGTTGTCACGACCACTCTTTCCTGTGGATTTCTGAACATAATGCGTCAAACAAACAGAGGTATTTTGGATATAAAAATAATCTTTATGGAACAAAAGGAACATTTGTTGTGTAACTGGGAGTCTCGTGAGTGAAAAGATCCAAAGATCATCAAAGGTAAACGATTAATTTGATGGCTTTTCTGATTTTCGTGACCAAGCTACCTGATGCTAAGTGTACTTGGATTTATTTCGCTGTAAAGCATAATTTCTAAATCTGAGATGACAGGTGGATTAACAAAAGGCTAAGCTGTGTTTTGCAATATTGCACTTGTGATTTCATGAATATGAATATTTTTAGTAATATTATTTGACTGAGGCGCTATGCTATTCAGCGGTTGCTGATGACAATTATCCCGCTTAACAAACAGTGTTCTCATTTGTTCTGCTAGTATATATTCAACTTCTATGCCTACTTGTTCTGGTCCCTAACTCTGTCATTCTATTTGTTCTATCTGATTAGCTAGAATGTCATCCATTATTTAAAGAAATATATTCTAGTAAACCAACTCTAGGGATAATATCTTGACCTAATATTTTAGTTTATCTATTACTATTTTTTAAATATTATTTTTAGTTCATTATCACATAGGCCACGACGTCTTTCCTAACCTGCCTAGGCCACTGGGCCATCATCCCTCCGGTTGATACCTGGCTCTGCCCAATCTTGCTGCATATCTAAACAAACGCCCGGGGGAGGGTGGACATGTGGAAAATGAAAGGGCGATCCTACAAGATAATGCCGGCATTATCTTGTAGGATCGCCCCTTTCATTTTCCACATGTCCAATTCTCCCCGGGGCGTTTGTTCATGGCTGTAACAATTCTCTGTCAATGCTATTATTTCGGCTGGTTGTGTTTTGCCTCAAATTCCTTCTGCTCTCTCTCTATCTTGCTCATTTCCTGGCCCCCCTTCCCCACCTTCTCCTCTCTGCTCCCAAACCTTCAAGGTCTCAGCAGTGTAGGGGGGCTCCTCTGTCTGCCCTTCCTCCTATCTGTCTTTCGCTCTCTCTCATAACAGTCAGTATCAAATATGGGTTGTTACCAAATATTGAATAAGAGTCTCACTGTTTGGCATTATCTGAACTCATGGTTTTTAGAAAAAACATGTCTATGGTGACAATCTCTAAAGTACTTACATAGGTTGATTTAAGGTTATCTCGATCCCAGATGTCATATATCACTGCCCTGTTGGCCTGGATTAGGTTCTAAATAATTAACATAAGTCTAGAATTCACGTGTTTAATTAAAACTCAGAAAATAAACCTTCTAATATTCCATATGCGTGTACCCCTTTAAGATATCGTCTCTAAGAAACAAGAAATCTCCTCAAACCCAAAGGCTAAAAACAAACATAACATTACATTTCCCGGCCTTTTCAATTTGGTAGAAACATGCCTCTATCTCAATCGCTCCCTTCAAGATTGCAGCCCCAGAACACATTCCAAAGAATACATTTCCAGAGAGAGACAATGAAGCCTCCTTTTCCCAGAAAAACCACGTGGTCAGCATTCTAATTCCATTGTACTCCCTTCAATCATTAGTTTAAAATTTCCTCAATGGTCACATGTACTTAATTGAGCTCATGCTACCCTTGGATACCATTCTTTACTTTAAATCTATGAAATTCCTACGACCTGACTAGTTTAGCCCAAGCTTACTTTGCAACATTAAAAACCATTCGGTCTGTCTGCAAACCGTCCCTCAAAATACTTGATTTGAATATCCTGCCATTAGACACACACAACTGTGATTAACGTGCACTGTTCCTTTAACATAAAATTAACTCAACCTGCAATCCACTTTACGGACCGGTCATGGTTCCACGTAATGAAAACAGATTATAATGTTTGTATACCTTCATTTCCTGTTCAATTGCACTGGTGTTACCTAAACAATCAAACCAAAAATTGATAACCAGAATCTCAAAACTTTTACGATGTCACACCCTCAGGCACAACACCCTCGCCTGGCTGCAAACGTGCATTGTGAGTGACGTCAGCAGCAGGCGCTCAGCCCGTGCCCAGGCAGCAGCAATTTAAGCGAATTGCAAATCATTGTTGGCTGCCTGCAGCAGCAGTAGTACGGGTTCGACAAGCCAAACCCAATGAATATAGTTGGTCACGAATGTTTGATCTTGAACAGAACTTACAACATCAATCAGCATCTCTCAATCAATATTGCACTGCCAGAAGTACAGAAAAGAGTCTGTACCTGAACAACTGTCAAATCAATTTGAGTAACGTTATTGTGTATTCTACGTAATGACGCAGATTTACGTCATCACGCAATGATATCACAAGATCATTTAGCAACAAATCAACCAAAATGTAAAAGTACAATGTACTTCGCTAAATTTCTAACGTATGTCGGTCAATCCATAAGAATAAAAACATTTCGATTGGACAACTCTATCGTAATTATCTCTCCGTTTTTCTGTCTCATCTTCTTCTATGTGTATGTGCTTTTTACCTTCTATGTGTGTGTTCTTTCTACCGCTATCCAATTACTATCTATGTGTATCTCTTAACTTATTTATGTTTTTAATCATTATTTGAATGAATCCTGATATATTATTTAGATCTCACCCGTATACAATCATAAGTTCCACTTATTTTCATGTTGTTCCTTGTGACTTTTGACTGATCAATATATCTATCTCACACGCAAATGATTATCTTCTTATTATTGTCACACCCTGACCATAGTTTGCTTTGTATGTTTCTATGTTTTGGTTGGTCAGGGTGTGAGCTGGGTGGGCATTCTATGTTACATGTCTAGTTTGTCTATTTCTATGTTTGGCCTGATATGGTTCTCAATCAGAGGCAGGTGTTCGTCATTGTCTCTGATTGGGAACCATATTTAGGTAGCCTGTTTGGTGTTGGGTTTTGTGGGTGATTGTCCTTGTTAAGGTCTCTGTGTTACTTTGCACCAGTATTAGGCTGGGCTAGTTTTTGTGGTATGTTTTTGTATTTGATTTGTGTTTACTTTGTTTCATTAAACATGGATCGCAATAGCCATGCCGCATTTTGGTCTGACTCTACTTCACCTAAAGAGAACCGTTACAATTATGTGTATGCTTTTAAAACTCTGATCTCTTTTCACACTATGTGTATTTACTGTTTGTGTTTCTCCTTTCTGGAAACTTTATCTATAGAGTTGACTGTTGATCGGACATTAGGTCTCACCCGTACAACTATCTGTTGTGTCTTAGGGCTTTTAAAGTTAATATCTCCTATCTTCACTCCGCTATATTAGGCTTCCCTCTCTTCCTTTTCAGACTTTATTTCAGTATTAAATAGTTCAAGTTATCTTGTTCGTATAGAATTACCTTCCTTTCTCGCCAAGCCTAGTTTATATCCTCACTTAGGACTTTATTTAGGTATGTGTTTTGAATTGGGTCTATGGCTAATTTACCGCATATCAATTAACCATAAGTTCTCCTGTTTGTACAAAACGACCGTCCTATCTAACAACACCTATTTAATATCCCTTCCCTCCGTTATTTTTATTTGTGGTAGTGCACCCTACCTTCCTATCGATTTTGGTTAAACTACAAAGTAGGAACCTAGTGAATCTGTTTAGAATAATTAAAACTTGTTAGGGAAGTGCTCCAGCTGTGGGGATCAAATCAGCGGAAATTTCAAGTGCGCCACGTATAGTTTTTGATAAAACTGAAACTTTCATTAAAATGCACATACAATGTACTGAATTAAAGCTACACTCGTTGTGAATCTAGCTACTGAGTCAGATTTGTAAAATGCTTTTCGGCGAAAGCTTGAGAAGCTATTATCTGATAGCATGCACCCAAAAGTACTGGAACTTAATCTAAAACGACAGATTTTGCGGTAGCCGGTCCTAACCAAAACGCAGAAATAAAATAAAACATTCATTACCTTTGACGAGCTTCTTTCTTGGCACTCCTAGATGTCCCATAAACATAATTTTGGGTCTTTTTTCGATTAAATCGGTCCATATATAGCCTAGATATCGATCTATGAAGAGTGTGTGATCAACTAAAAAAATAGCGTTTTTTAACGTAACGTCATTTTTTAAAATTAAAAAAGTCAACGATAAACTTTCACAAAACACTTCGAAATACTTTTGTAATGCAACTTTAGGTATTAGTAAACGTTAATAAGCGATCAAATTGATCACGAGGCGAATTATATTCTATAGCTGTGCGTCTGGAAATAATGTCCGGGTAAATCTCAACCAAAATATCCGGTCGGAGACCGGAAGAACTGCTCTGCCTTGTGTCTGTTTGACCAAGAAACATTTGTAGGCAAATGACAAGACTGTTGACATCGTGTGGAAGCTGTAGGTATTGCAACCTCTGCTCCATTTAATGGGGGTCACTTTTAACAATTGGTTGAAGTTGCGCATGGATATATTTTTCCATTTTCAGTGATCAGATTTTCCTGCACTTTTCGATGAAACGCACGTTCTGTTATAGTCACAGCCGTGATTTAACCAGTTTTAGAAACGTCTGAGTGTTTTCTATCCACACATACTAATCATATGCATATACTATAGTCCTGGCATGAGTAGCAGGGTGCTGAAATGTTGCGCGATTTTTAACAAAAAGCTGCTTCCTTAAGAGCACCTATTGATTAATTCTAAGAATTTGTAGATCAAATCAAAGATATCTTAAATCCTTCCCCCAAATTTGTGAATAAAGATTACTGACCTTCGTCGTGAAGACTGGGAAAAGCAATGTAGATTAGATCTCGTCACCAACTCTGTCGTGTATCAGTTCACCACTGGCCAGAAATATACCCTCAAGTCAGAGGTCAGGTCTTTGTCTTACGCATCCCGGATCCGCCTGTACACAGTTTTCAGCAGTTATTTTGGAACGACAGAGGCAGGTATTGAGATCTGGCTCTCGAATGACCAAATTGTTAAGAGAAATATGTTCTCAATGTTCATAAACTGAACTTCAATTAAACTACTCGGTCTGCTACCGAGTTGTAAGATTCTTGTTGAAATGAAACAGACAGCGGTCAGTCTACAAGAGTCAACAACGTTTATTTACGAGAGCTCTACTTAGTTGTACAAAACCATTCATTTTATACTTGGCTTCTTACGCACATTCACACACATTAGGTATCCCACGCCCACCCTGTCCTGCTACCCAGCTGAGAGAGATTAGGGAAGGCCACAAAAAACACTCCCCATCCTCCCTCAAGAGAGGGAGACCCTGGGAAGTACGTCCCTTCCTTTCCACCATCTCCCAGAGGCCTCATATCCAAGGTCGGCATGACAGTTCTGCTAAGACAGTCTGTGTTTGAGACACCCAGACACCACATTAGCTATATTGTCTTACTCTAATTCCGACTAGAATTACACATTTATTGATTATACTTGTATACATTCTAATAAATTCCATACAATCATACAGTGACAGGGTGGAATACTGTTAATTATAGTACTCCGTTAAATGTATACATCATTTAGTCATTATTCATCAAATTCATAACAGCTTCCAAGATCATAATCATAACCGATGTCAACCCTTGTCAATTGTGTGACAGAGCTAGCTAGTACAATTGTTTACAGTTGCTGATGTTACACGTTTGCTTACAAATCCGAGGCGTGGACCATAAGTAAGCAGGCGCAAGGCTAACTAACTAGCCAACTGCAGTCATTTGCTAACGTTTACTTGAAAACGTGGCTTTAGTTGGCTAGTTGTAACTTTGTAGCTTGCTGTTAGTAGCTAGCCATATCTATGACTAAAAAAAGAAGAGATGTTAAATCTCGAGATACAGAAGAGCTCCGATTGTAAACCCTCTTCTATTTTTAGTCATAGATATGGCTACCAGTAATTATTTAGCTAGATCACTTAATTATCTACATAACTAGGTAAGTTAGTAAACAGAAAAATCATTTGATTCCCCCCACATGTATCACAGTAGTATGTTAGCCAGCAATACACTATATAGGTTTCAGTAGATATACTCAAGTTAGCTAGGCACCATATTTGTCATCTGCCCTCTTGGTGCTGACATCAGCTTTTAGTTGAGCTTCTACCATTAGCTAACTACAACTCTTTGTTTCCAATCCTCTTCGCTATACTCCGATTGAAACATGTATGACTGAATGTCACCATGTAGCTAATAGATGCTCCATCACTGAATTCGTAGTGATGAGAGGAATCACTTGAAGCCATTGTGTCTGGTCAGTTTTTTCAGTTTTGCCCAAAGGATTATTGTTAGTGTCCGCCACCTTTAGCCTCTCTGGCACAAGTGGAACGGTAGCGTCCTACCTCGACAACAGCCAGTAAATAGCAGGGCGTCAAATTCAAAACAACAGAAATCCCATCATTAAAATTCCTCAAACATACAAGTATTATACACCATTTTAAAGATAATCTTCTTGTAAATCCAACCACAGTGTCCGATTTCAAAAAGGCTTTATGGAGAAAGCACATCATGCGATTATGTTAGGTCAGAAAACCATACAGCCATTTTCCAGCCCAGGAGAGGGCTTACAAAGTCAGAAATAGCGACTAAATGAGTCCCTAACCTTTGATCTTCATCAGATTACACTGACAGGACTTCATGTTACACAATAAATGTGTGTTTTGTTCAATAAAGTTAATCTTTATGTCCAAAAACCTCAGTTGAAATTGAAGCGTTATGTACAGTAATCACTGTCTCAAACAAACATCTGGTGAAAATGCAGAGAGCCACATCAAATTACAGAAATACTCATCATAAACAGTGATGAAAGATACAAGTGTTTAACATACATTTAAAGCAACCGCTGTGTCAGATATCAAAAAGGCTTTACAGCGAAAGCACACCACGCGATTATGTTAGGTCAGCGCCTAGCCACAAAAACCATACATCCATTTTCCAACCAAGGAGAGGTGTCAGAAATAGCGTTAAAATTAACCACTTACCTTTGATGATCTTCATCTGGTGGCACTCCGAGGTCTCCATGTTAAACAATACATGTTTGTTTTGTTCGATAATGTCCCTCTTTATGTCCAAAAACCTCAGTTTTGTTGGTGCGTTTAGTTCAGAAATCCAAAGGCACAATGCTCGCTCTCAACATCAAGATGAAAAGTCAAAAAAGTACAATAAAAGTTAGTAGAAACATGTCAAACGATGTTTAAAATCAATCCTCTGGTTGTTTTTGCCATAGATAATCAATCATTTTCAACCGGACAAAAGCTTCGTCAATAGAAAAGGAGAAACAAGAAAGGCGCGCTCCCGATCACACGCTTGGCTCATGTCTGAAAATTTCCAATGTCCACTCATTGAACGTGGTGTATCTTCCTAATTTTTCAGAGTAAAAGACTGAAACAATGCCTAAAGACTGGCCACATGTACAGGAAGCCATAGAACTGGGTCCTAACTCTTTGTATGGTGGATAGGCTTTCAATGGAAAAACAGCCTTTCAAAATGATAGTACTTCCTGGTTGGATTTCCCTCAGGTTTTCGCCTGCCATGTCAGTTCTGTTATACTCACAGACATTATTTTAACAGTTTTGGAAACTTTTTTCTAATCAGATATTACTATGGAATACTGAAGTATAATTACAAGCATTTCATAAGTGTCAAAGGCTTTTATTGACAATTACATGAAGTTGATGCAAAGAGTCAATATTTGCAGTGTTGACCCTTCTTTTTCAATACCTCTGCAATCCGCCCTGGAATGCTGTCAATGAACTTCTGGGCCACATCCTGACTAATGGCAGCCCATTCTTGCATAATCAATGTTTGGAGTTTGTCAGAATTTGTGTGTGGGTTTTTGTTTGTCCACCCGCCTCTTGAGGATTGACCACACGTTCTCAATGGGATTAAGGTCTGGGGAGTTTCCTGGCCATGGACCCAAAATAGTGATGTTTTGTTCCCCGAGCCACTTAGTTATCACTTTTGCCTTATGGCAAGGTGCTCCATCATGCTAGAAAAGGCATTGTTCGTCACCAAACTGTTCCTGAATGGTTGGGAGAAGTTGCTCTCTGAGGATGTGTTGGTACCATTCTTTATTCATAGCTGTGTTCTTAGGCAAACTTGTGAGTGAGCCCACTCCCTTGGCTGAGAAGCAACCCCACACATGAATGGACTCAGGATGTTTTATTGTTGGCATGACACAGGACTGATGGTAGAGCTCACCTTGTCTTCTCCGGACAAGCTTTTTTCCGGATGCCCCAAACAATCGAAAGGGGATTTATCGGAGAAAATATCTTTACCCCTGTCCTCAGCAGTCCAATCCCTGTAACCTTTGCAGAATATCAGTCTGTCCCTGATGTTTTTCCTGGAGAGAAGTGGCTTCTTTGCTGCCCTTCAGGACACCAGGTCATCCTCCAAAAGTCGCCTCACTCTACATGCAGATGCACTCACACCTGCCTGCTGCCATTCCTGAGCAAGCTCTGTACTGGTGGTGCTCCGATCCCACAGCTGAATCAACTTTAGGAGACGTCCTGGCGCTTGCCGGACATTCTTGGGCGCTTGAAGCCTTCTTCAAAATAATTGAACCACTCTCCTTGAAGTTCTTGATGATTTCGGTGCAATCTTACTGGCAGCAATATCCTTGCCTGTGAAGCCCTTTTGTGCAAAGCAATGATGACGGCACGTGTTTCCTTGCAGGTAACCATGGATGACAGAGGAAGAACAATGATTCCAAGCACCACCCTCCTTTTGAAGCTTCCAGTCTGTTATTCAAACTCAATCAGCATGACAGAGTGATCTCCAGCCCTGTCCTCGTCAACACTCACATTTGTGTTAATGAGAGATTCACTGACATGATGTCAGCTGGTCCTTTTGTGGCAGGACTGAAATGCAGTGGAAATGTCTTTTGGGTATTCAGTTCATTTGCATGGGAAAGATGGACTTTGCAATTAATTGCATTTCATCTGATCACTCTTCATAACATTCTGGAATATATGCAAATGGCCATCATACAAACTGAGGCAGCAGACTTTGTGAAAATTAATATTTGTGTAATTCTCAACTTTTGGCTTCGACTGTACACCCACAAAAACATAGAGTGTACCATCACTCATTCATATATCCTTATGTACATGTTCCTTATCCCCTTACACTGTGTATAAGACAGTAGTTTTGGAATTGTTAGTTAGATTACTTGTTGGTTATCACTGCATTGTCGGAACTAGAAGCACAAGCATTTCGCTACACTCGCATTAACATCTGCTAACCATGTGTATGTGACAAATAAAATTTGAATTGATTTAATTTGATTTGAGTGCGATCAGTATAACATAGAGCCTTCACGAAATGCCACAAAGAAGGACTACATGTATTTTTAGACCCCACCCTCATCAATACACCGGAAAGCATCATGTGGTGTATAATTCAGCACACGAGGCCCAGACCTGTCTTTCAACTAGGCAATTATGTGTGAAATACATTTCAACGTCCTAGAAATGTCTCAGACAATATGAAACAAGCCCAGATTCCCACAGGGTGAAATTTAGGCATTAACTCCATATTCTTAAGGTTAAGCATTAACTGAATGGTTAAGGTAAGGGTTAAGGTTTGGGATAGGTTTAAAACCAAACATATAAAAACAACATTATTTTGCTTGATTTGAACTTGCAACATTTGGAATCAGAGGCAGATGTCATCTCCATCCATAATGCTCTAGCAAAACCGAAACCTACTTGAAGTTAACAGTGCTCACTCTTGCCACCAGTGGCCGGATTCCACAGCATCTCCCCAATGTCCAAAGACATAGATAGACTTTGAATACTGACTTGTATCACGGGTGACCTGGCTGGCCATTTGGGACAGCAGCTGTATCTTCTCCAACCCCTGAGAAAACATGCACAGTGTCTCTGTACTGCAATAGAATAAGGCTGTGCTTAAGAACAAGACAATGCTTCCTAGAAGTTTAAACAGTATCTTTAGAAGATGGAATTTGCTGTAATGTAAACACAGAGCTTAATTCAGCAGGGTTATATCAAAATGGCACCCTATATAGTGCACTTCTTTGGACAGCACTAGGGAATAGGGTGCCATTTGGGACACAGACTACATATTCCTTCAAACTGTTTTATAATGTCACTTATCATACGGTGAGAGAATGTTTGTTCTTTATTACCCACATAGTGCTGAGGGAGGGAGTGTGTGTGTGTGTGTGTGTGTGTGTGTGTGTGTGTGTGTGTGTGTGTGTGTGTGTGTGTGTGTGTGTGTGTGTGTGTGTGTGTGTGTGTGTGTGTGTGTGTGTGTGTGTGTGTGTGTGTGTGTGTGTGTGTGTGTGTGTGTACACGTATATTAACAGCTCACATATTTATGGTGAAAACTGTTTCAGTTCCATGGTGCCTGCAGTGGTAGTGTTCCTTGCTTTGACAATTTGTCCAACACCTCCCTGCTTCCCTCCCTCCCTCCCTCCCTCCCTGCTTCCCTCCCTCCCAGCCACCATCATTCTCTTTGCAGTACAACGGCTATCTTCTGCTCTTGTTCGTTCAACCAGAAGTGATCAAATTGGATTTGTGTTTCTTATACTCTATATTACAGTATTTGTGTGTGTGTTTATGTTTGTTTGTGTGTGTGTGTTTATGAGATTTACAGCCAGCAGTACTTTTGACTGGATTTCTCATCAACCAATTTAATCTGCACAATAATTGAGCGTTCTTGTTTGAATTAAAATGCAAGTGATATTTATGTGTTTT
>NW_025745168.1:47500-57540 GCF_021184085.1 Oncorhynchus gorbuscha
TTAGGAAGCATATCACACCCTGCCTAATCAAATCAAACTTTATTTGTCACACCGCCGAATACAACAGGCGTAGTATTCGAGGTAATTTATACATCTAGGTGTTATGCAGGTGAATGAGGACCCAAAAGCGACTTAACGGAAACAGAGTCTTTATTCCAGTCTTAAACAAAAGCGATAATCCTGGATATTATCTAGGTAAATGCAAAAACAGGAAAACTGAAATCCACTCGTCAGTAGAGAGGAACGACTGGAGACGCGACCACAGACTGCAGGTCGCTTTGGGAAGGCACCGGCCGTAGCTGACATTGACACCTGCTCACACGCAGCATCTGAAGAAGGTAAAAACACGACAGGGCGGAACAAGGACACAGAACAGCGAACATCAAACAAGGATCCGACAAGGACAGAAGCGGAAAACAGAGGGAGAAATAGGGACTCTAATCAGAGGGCAAAATAGGGGACAGGTGTGAAAAGAGTAAAAGAGGTAGTTAGGAGAATGAGGAACAGCTGGGAGCAGGAACGGAACGATAGAGAGAGAGAGCGAGAGAGGGAGAGAGGGAGGGGGAGAGAGAGGGATAGAAAGAGGGAAAGAACCTAATAAGACCAGCAGAGGGAAACGAATAGAAGGGAAGCACAGAGACAAGACATGATAATCAATGACAAAACATGACAGTACCCCCCCACTCACCGAGCGCCTCCTGGCGCACTCGAGGAGGAACCCTGGCGGCAACGGAGGAAATCATCAATCAACGAACGGTCCAGCACGTCCCGAGATGGAACCCAACTCCTCTCCTCAGGACCGTAACCCTCCCAATCCACTAAGTACTGGTGACCACGTCCCCGAGAACGCATGTCCATGATCTTCCGTACCTTGTAAATAGGTGCGCCCTCGACAAGGACGGGGGGGGGGGGGGGGGGGGAGACGAACGGGGGCGCGAAGAAAAGGCTTGACACAGGAGACATGGAAGACAGGGTGGATGCGACGAAGATGTCGCGGAAGAAGCAGTCGCACAGCGACAGGATTGACGACCTGAGAGACACGGAACGGACCAATGAACCGCGGAGTCAACTTGCGAGAAGCTGTCGTAAGGGGAAGGTTACGAGTGGAAAGCCACACTCTCTGACCACGACAATACCTAGGACTCTTAATCCTACGTTTATTGGCGGCTCTCACAGTCTGCGCCCTGTAACGGCAAAGTGCAGACCTGACCCTCCTCCAGGTGCGCTCACAACGTTGGACAAAAGCCTGAGCGGAGGGAACGCTGGACTCGGCGAGCTGGGACGAGAACAGAGGAGGCTGGTACCCAAGACTACTCTGAAACGGAGATAGCCCGGTAGCAAAGGAAGCGAGTTGTGAGCGTATTCTGCCCAGGGGAGCTGTTCTGCCCAAGACGCAGGGTTTCGGAAAGAAAGGCTGCGTAATATGCGACCAATCGTCTGATTGGCCCTTTCTGCTTGACCGTTAGACTGGGGATGAAAACCGGAAGAGAGACTGACGGAAGCACCAATCAAACGACAGAACTCCCTCCAAAACTGTGACGTGAATTGCGGACCTCTGTCTGAAACGGTGTCTAACGGGAGGCCATGAATTCTGAACACATTCTCAATGATGATTTGTGCCGTCTCCTTAGCGGAAGGAAGCTTAGCGAGGGGAATGAAATGTGCCGCCTTAGAGAACCTATCGACAACCGTAAGAATCACAGTCTTCCCCGCAGACGAAGGCAGACCGGTAATAAAGTCTAAGGCGATGTGAGACCATGGTCGAGAAGGAATGGGAAGCGGTCTGAGACGACCGGCAGGAGGAGAGTTACCTGACTTAGTCTGCGCGCAGTCCGAACAAGCAGCCACGAAACGGCGCGTGTCATGCTCCTGAGTAGGCCACCAAAACCGCTGGCGAATAGAAGCAAGCGTACCCCGAACGCCGGGGTGGCCAGCTAACTTG
This sequence comes from Oncorhynchus gorbuscha, assembly GCF_021184085.1. NCBI lineage: Eukaryota > Metazoa > Chordata > Actinopteri > Salmoniformes > Salmonidae > Oncorhynchus > Oncorhynchus gorbuscha. The sequence continues at coordinate 49,443 of NW_025745168.1, forward strand.
GCAGAGTGAGCCCACTGAAGAACAGCCAGACGAGTAGAGACAGGAACAAAAAGAAGGTTACTAGGACAAGCGCGCGGCGACGCAGTGTGAGTGAGTGCTTGCTTTACCTGTCTCTCAATTCCCCAGACAGTCAACCCGACAACACGCCCTTCAGGGAGAATCCCCTCGGGGTCGGTAGAAGCCACAGAAGAACTAAAGAGACGGGATAAGGCATCAGGCTTGGTGTTCTTATTACCCGGGCGATAAGAAATCACGAACTCGAAACGAGCGAAAAACAACGCCCAACGAGCTTGACGTGCATTAAGTCGTTTGGCAGAACGGATGTACTCAAGGTTCTTATGGTCAGTCCAAACGACAAAGGAACGGTCGCCCCCTCCAACCACTGGCGCCATTCGCCTAGGGCTAAGCGGATGGCGAGCAGTTCGCGGTTACCCACATCATAGTTGCGTTCCGATGGCGACAGGCGATGAGAAAAATAAGCGCAAGGATGGACCTTATCGTCAGAATGGAAGTGCTGGGATAGAATGGCTCCCACGCCCACCTCTGAAGCGTCAACCTCGACAATGAATTGTTTAGTGACGTCAGGAGTAACAAGGATAGGAGCGGATGTAAAACGCTTCTTGAGGAGATCAAAAGCTCCCTGGGCGGAACCGACCACTTAAAACACGTCTTGACAGAAGTAAGAGCTGTGAGAGGGGCAGCAACTTGACCGAAATTACGAATGAAACGCCGATAGAAATTAGCGAAACCGAGAAAGCGCTGCAACTCGACACGTGACTTTGAAACGGGCCAATCACTGACAGCCTGGACCTCAGCGGAAATAACAGAACCGAGAAATGTGACAGAGGAGACATGAAAGGCGCACTTCTCAGCCTTCACGTAGAGACAATTCTCTAAAAGGCGCTGGAGTACACGTCGAACGTGCTGAACATGAATCTCGAGTGACGGTGAAAAAATCAGGATATCGTCCAGGTAGACGAAAACAAAGATGTTCAGCATGTCTCTCAGTACATCATTAACTAATGCCTGAAAGACAGCTGGAGCATTAGCGAGACCGAACAGCAGAACCCGGTATTCAAAATGCCCTAACCGAGTGTTAAACGCCGTTTTCCACTCGTCCCCCTCTCTGATGCGCACGAGATGGTAAGCGTTACGAAGGTCCAACTTAGTAAAGAACCTGGCTCCCTGCAGAATTTCGAAGGCTGACGACATAAGGGGAAGCGGATAACGATTCTTAACCGTTATGTCATTCAGCCTCGATAATCCACGCAGGGGCGCAGAGTACCGTCCTTCTTCTTAACAAAAAAAAACCCCGCGCCGGCGGGAGAGGAAGAAGGCACCACGGTACCGGCGTCGAGAGAAACAGACAGATAATCCTCGAGAGCCTTACGTTCGGGAGCCGACAGAGAGTATAGTCTACCCCGAGGGGGAGTGGTCCCCGGAAGGAGATCAATACAACAATCATACGACCGGTGAGGAGGAAGGGAGTTGGCTCTGGACCGACTGAAGACCGTGCGCAGATCATGATATTCCTCCGGCACTCCTGTCAAATCACCAGGTTCCTCCTGAGAAGAGGGGACAGAAGAAACAGGAGGGATAGCAGACATTAACCGGTTAAGACTCTAGGGGCAGTATTTCATTTTTGGATAAAAAGACGTGCCCGTTTTTAGCGCAATATTTTGTCACGAAAAGATGCTTGACTATGCTTGGAATTGATAGTTTTGGAAAGAAGACACTCTGATGTTTCCAGAACTGCAAAGATTTTTACTGTGAGTGCCTTAAAACATAACCTACAGGCAAAACCAAGATGTTTGAGCGACCAGGAAATCAACAGGATTTCTGATGGCACGTTTTCCATGATCGCCTTATATGGCTGTGAATGCGACAGGAATGAACGGACACTTCCTATCGTTTCCCCAAGGTGTCTGCAGCATTGTGACGTATTTGTAGGCATATCATTGGAAGATTGACCATAAGAGACTACATTTACCAGGGGTCCCGCACGGTGTCTGCGTGGAAATTGGTGCGCAAAAGTCACCTACCAGTATTTTTCCATCTGAATCTGAGAACAATGCAGGCTTCCAGGAATGGCATTTCAATGAAGAGATATATGACAAAACACCTTGAGGATGGATTCAAACAACGTTTTCCATGTTTCAGTCGATATTATGGAGTTAATTCGGAAAAAAGTTTGACGTGTAGGTGACTGAATTTTCGGTTAGTTTCGGTAGCCAAATGCATAGTAACAAAACGGAACGTTGTGTCCTACACAAGCATCTTTCAGGAAAAACTGGACATCTGCTATGTAACTGAGAGTCTCCTCATTGAAACATCTGAAGTTCTTCAAAGGTAAATTATTTTATTTGATCCCTTTGCTGGTTTTTGTGAATATGTTGCGTGCTAAATGCTAACGCTAAATGCTAAGCTAGCTATCACCACTCTTACACAAATTATTGATTTTCTCTGGTTCTAAAGCATATTTTGAAAATCTGAGACGACAGGATTGTTAAGAAAAGGATAAGCTTGAGGATAGGCATATTTATTTCATTTCATTTGCGATTTTTAGAAATCGCTAACGTTGCGTTATGGTAATGAGCTTGAGGCTATGATTACGCTACCGAATACGGTGTGGGTAGGACTAACAGGTTAATAGAAGGATTATGACATACTAGCCAGGGATGACCCAAAACAACAGGTGTAAAAGGTGAACGAAAAATCAAAAAAGGAAATGGTCTCACTGTGGTTACCAGATACTGTGAGGGTTAAACGTAGTGTCTCACATCTGATACTGGGGAGAAGACTACCATCTAAGGCGAACATGGGCGTGGGCTTCCCTAACTGTCTGAGAGGAATGTCATGTTTCCGAGCCCATGCTTCGTCCATAAAACAACCCTCAGCCCCAGAGTCTATCAAGGCACTGCAGGAAGCAGCCAAACCGGTCCAGCGTAGATGGACCGACAAGGTAGTACAGGATCTTGATGGAGAGACCTGAGTAGTAGCGCTCACCAGTAGCCCTCCGCTTACTGATGAGCTCTGGCTTTTACTGGACATGAAATGACAAAATGTCCAGCAGAACCGCAATAGAGGCAAAGGCGGTTGGTGATCCTCCGTTCCCTCTCCTTAGTCGAGATGCGAATACCTCCCAGCTGCATGGGCTCAGTCTCTGAGCCGGAGGGAGGAGATGGTTGAGATGCGGAGAGGGGGAACACCGTTAACGCGAGCTCTCTTCCACGAGCTCGGTGACGAAGATCTACCCGTATTCTATGCGGATGGCGAGTGCAATCAAAGAGTCCACGCTGGAAGGAACCTCCCGGGAGAGAATCTCATCTTTAACCTCAGCGTGAGTCCCTCCAGAAAACGAGCGAGCAGCGCCGGCTCGTTCCAGTCACTAGAGGCAGCAAGAGTGCGAAACTCTATAGAGTAATCCGTTATGGATCGATCACCTTGACATAGGGAAGCCAGGGCCCTAGAAGCCTCCTTACCAAAAACTGAACGATCAAAAACCCGTATCATCTCCTCTTTAAAGTTCAGATAATCGTTAGAACACTCAGCCCTTGCCTCCCAGATAGCTGTGCCCCACTCCCGAGCCCGACCAGTAAGGAGTGATATGACGTAAGCGATCCGAGCTCTCTCTCTTGAGTATGTGTTGGGTTGGAGAGAGAACACAATATCACACTGGGTGAGAAAGGAGCGGCACTCAGTGGGCTGCCCAGAGTAACATGGTGGGTTATTAACCCTAGGTTCCGGAGACTCGGAAGACCAGGAAGTAGCTGGTGGCACGAGACGAAGACTCTGAAACTGTCCTGAGGTCGGAAACCTGAGCGGCCAGGGTCTCAACGGCATGACGAGCAGCAGACAATTCCTGCTCGTGTCTGCCGAGCATTGCTCCCTGGATCTCGACGGCAGTGTTGCGAGAATCCGTAGTCGCTGGGTCCATTCTTGGTCGGATCCTTCTGTTATGCAGGTGAATGAGGACCCAAAAGCGACTTAACGGAAAACAGAGTCTTTATTCCAGTCTTAAACAAAAGCGATAATCCTGGATATTATCTAGGTAAATGCAAAAACAGGAAAACTGAAATCCACTCGTCAGCAGAGAGAACGACTGGAGACGCGACCACAGACTGCAGGTCGCCGGGAAGGCACCGGCCGTAGCTGACATTGACACCTGCTCACACGCAGCATCTGAAGAAGGTAAAAACACGACAGGGCGGAACAAGGACACAGAACAGCGAACATCAAACAAGGATCCGACAAGGACAGAAGCGGAAAACAGAGGGAGAAATAGGGACTCTAATCAGAGGGCAAAATAGGGGACAGGTGTGAAAAGAGTAAAAGAGGTAGTTAGGAGAATGAGGAACAGCTGGGAGCAGGAACGGAACGATAGAGAGAGAGAGCGAGAGAGGGAGAGAGGGAGGGGGAGAGAGAGGGATAGAAAGAGGGAAAGAACCTAATAAGACCAGCAGAGGGAAACGAATAGAAGGGAAGCACAGAGACAAGACATGATAATCAATGACAAAACATGACACTAGGTAGGGTTGAAGCAACTATGCATAGATAATAAACAGCGAGTAGCAGCAGTGTACAAAACAAATGGGGGTGTCAATGTAAATAGTCCGGTGGTTTTAGGCTCGGGGAAGAAGCTGTTAAAGAGCCTTTTGGCCCTAGAGTTAGTGTTTTACCTCTTGCCGTGTGGCAGCAGAGAGAACAGTCTATGACTTGGGTAACTGAAGTCTCTGACAATTTTGGGACTTTCCTCTGACACGCCTATTATATAGGTCCTACATGGCAGGATGCTTGTCCCCAGTGATGTACTGGGCCATACACACTATCCTCTGTAGTGTCTTACGGTCAGATGCCGAGCACCTGCCATACCAGGTGGTGATGCAACCGGTCAGGATACTCTCGATGGTGCAGCTGTAGAACTTTATGAGGATCTGGGGACCCATGCCAAATCTTTTCAGTCTCCTGTAAAAAGGTGTTGTGGAGACCTCTTCACGACTGTCTTGGTGTGTTTGGACCATGATAGTTTGTTGGTGATGTGGACACCAAGGAACTTGAACCCCTCGAACCTAGGCTCCACTACAGCCCTGTTGAGGTTAACAGGCCTGTTCGGCCCGCCTTTTCCTGTAATCGAAGATCAGCTCCTTTGTCTTGCTCACATTGAGGGAGAGGTTGTTGTCCTACACTGCCAGGTCTCTGACCTCCTCCCTATAGGCTGTCTCATCGTTGTCTGTGATCAGGTTGTGTCGTCAGCAAACTTAATGAAGGTGTTGGAGTCGTGTTTGGCCATGCAGTCGTGGCAAAACAGGGAGTACAATAGGGTACTAAGCACACACTTACGAGGGGCCCCAGTGTTAAGGATCAGTGTGGCAGACGTGTTGTTGCCTACCCTTACCACCTGGGGGCGGCCCGTTAGGAAGTCCAAGATCCAGTTGCAGAGGGAGGTGTTTAGTCCCAAAGTCCTTAGGTTAGTGATGAGCTTTGTGGGCACTATGAATGCTGAGCTGTAGTCAATGAACAGCATTCTCACATAGGTGATAAGAGTGTCTGCTAAATGACTTAAATGTAATGTAATGTGTTCATTTTGTCCAGGTGGGAAAGGGCAGTGTGGAGTGTGATTGAGATTGCGTGGATCCGTTGGGACAGTATGCGAATTGGAGTGGGTCTAGGGTATCTAGGATGATGGTATTGATGTGAGCCATGATTAGCCTTTCAAAGCACTTCATGGCTACTGATGTGAGTGCTATGGGGTGGTAATAATTTAGGCAGGTTACTCGCTTCCTTGGGCACAGACACTATGGTGGTCTGCTTGAAACATGTAGGTATTAAAGACTCAGAGGTTGAAAATGTCAGTGAAGACACCAGACAATTGGTCCTGGTAATCCATCTGTGCCTGCAGCTTTGTGGATGCTGACCCGTTTTAAAAGTATTGTTCACATTGGTTACCGAGAGTGTTATCACACAGTCGTCCGGAATAGCTGGTGCTCTCATGAATGCTTCAGTGTTGCTTGCCTCAAGCGAGCATAAAAGGCATTTAGCTCGTCTGGTAGGCTAGTAATTCGTCATGGGCAGCTCTTGGCTGGGTTTTCCTTTGTAGTCCGTAAAGGTTTCCAAGCCCTGCCAAATCCGATGAGTGTCAGAGCCGGTGTAGTAGGATTCAATCTATTCCTGTATTGATGCTTTGCCTGTTTGATGGTTCATCTGAGGGCATAGTGGGATTTATTTTAGGCATCCGTATTAGTGTCCCGCTTCTTGAACGTGGCAGCTCTAGCCTTTAGCTTGATGCAGATGTTGCCTGTAATCCATGGCTTCTGGTTGGGATATGTACGTCACTGGGCGGACGACGTCGTCGATGCACTTATTGATAAAAGCCGATGACTGAGGTATTATACTCCTCAATGCTATTGGATGAATCCCGGAACATATTCCAGTCTGTGCTAGAAAAACAGTCATGTAGAGTAGCATCCGTGTCATCTGACCAGTTCCGTATTGAGCGAGTCACTGGTACTTCCTGCTTTAGTTTTTGTTTCTAAGCAGGAATCAGGATGATAGAATTATGGTCGGATTTTGACAAATGCAGGGCAGGGGAGAGCTTTGTATGCATCTCTGTGCGTGAGTAAAGGTTGTCTACAGTTTTTCCCCTTTGGTTGCACATGTGACATGCTGTTGTTATTGATTCTTTTATCTTTGTTTTGTCTCTGTGAGTGGTTTGAGAGGGAGGTAGAGTGGATGGTCTATTTGAACCAGGGTTGATTTGAACAGTACTGTACATAAGAGGAACATACAAAATGTCAGAAAGAAAGAAAGACAAAAACAGAGAAAGAAAGACAGAGAGAGTGAGGGAGACAACAGGAAATGAGAGATAGAGAGAGGGAGAGATTAAGAGGGAAGATTGTGACTGGAGGACACAGGAGCAGTTTGGACACAGTGCCAGAGTGATTTCAGACATCTTCTTCTAAGGCCAGCACAGGCCGTTGTTTGCCATTGTCATGCTGGTGAAAGAGGACCCAAAAGCGACTTGGCGAAAACAGAGTCTTTAATCCAGTAAAGTAAATACAAACAAAAAACACAACTTTCACTCGAAATGACGAGGACAAACTGGAGACTCGATCTTGAACAGCAGGTGAACAGCAGGTTGCCTCGGGAAGGCACTTGAACCAGACAGACTCAGACACCTGCTCACCACGCAGCATCTGAGGAAAACACGACACGACAGGGCGATACACAAACACAGCACGGTGAATTCTAGACAAGGAACCGACAGGACAGGAACGGAACACAAAGGAAGAAATAGGGACTCTAATCAGGGGAAAGGATCGGGAACAGGTGTGGGAAGACTAAATGATTGATTAGGGGAATAGGAACAGCTGGGAGCAGGAACGGAACGATAGAGAGAAGAGAGAGCGAGAGAGTGAGAGAGGGAGGGGGAGAGAGAGGGATAGAAAGAGGGAAAGAACCTAATAAGACCAGCAGAGGGAAACGAATAGAATGGGAAGCACAGGGACAAGACAAGATAATAAATGACAAAAACATGACAGTACCCCCACTCACCGAGCGCCTCCTGGCGCACTCGAGGAGGAATCCTGGCGGCAACGGAGGAAATCATCAATGAGTGAACGGTCCAGCACGTCCCGAGACGGAACCCAACTCCTCTCCTCAGGACCGTAACCCTCCCAATCCACTAAGTATTGGTGACCCCGTCCCCGAGAACGCATGTCCATGATCTTATGTACCTTGTAAATAGGTGCGCTCTCGACAAGGACGGGAGGGGGGAGGGAAGACGAACGGGGGTGCGAAGAAAGGGCTTGACACAGGAGACATGGAAGACAGGATGGACGCGACGAAGATGTTGCGGAAGAAGAGTCGCACAGCGACAGGATTGACGACCTGGGAGACACGGAACGGACAATGAACCGCTGGAGTCAACTTTACGAGAAGCTGTCGTAAGAGGAAGGTTGCGAGTGGAAAGCCACACTCTCTGGCCGCAACAATACCTTGGACTCTTAATCCTGCGTTTATTGGCGGCTCTCACAGTCTGTGCCCTGTAACGGCAAAGTGCAGACCTCACCCTCCTCCAGGTGCACTCACAACGTTGGAC
>NW_025745169.1:7500-12500 GCF_021184085.1 Oncorhynchus gorbuscha
AGGACCTAACAACAGGACTCTAACATCTCTAGACCCACTCAGCTCCTCCCCACTAACAACAGTTCCCCAGGACACTAACAACAGTAGACCAGGACATCTCTTTCCCAGCTCCTCCCCAACTCTAGACATCTGGTTCCCCCAGGACTCCTCCCCCAGGACACTCTAGACCAGGACACTCAGACCTCCACTAACAACTCTAGACCAGGACACTAACAACAGTAGACCAGGACACTCTTTCCTCCTCAGACCCTCCACTGACAACAGTCCCCCTCAGGACACTAACAACATCCAGGACACTAACAACAGGACCTAACAACAGGACACTAACAACAGTAGACCCCTAACAACAGTAGACCAGGACACTAACAACTCTAGACCAGGACACTAACAACAGTCCCACTAACAACAGGACACTAACAACAGTAGACCAGGACACTAACATCTAGACCAGGACACTCAGCTAGACCTCACTAACAACAGGACATCTAACCAGTAGACCAGGACACTAACAACAGTAGACCAGGACACTAACATCAGTAGACCAGGACACTCAGCAGTAGACCTCCTAACAACAGTAGACCAGGACACTAACAACAGTAGACCAGGACACTAACAACAGGACACTAACAACAGTCCAGGACACTGACAACTAGACCAGGACACTACATCTCTTTCCAGGACACTGACAACAGCCAGGACACTAACAACAGTAGACCAGGACACTAACAACAGGACCCAACAGTAGACCAGGACACTGACAACAGTAGACCAGGACACTGACAACAGTAGACCAGGACACTGACAACAGTAGACCAGGACACTGACAACAGTAGACCAGGACACTGACAACTCTTTCAGGACACTCAGCTCCTCTAACAACATAGACTCTTTCAACTCAGCTCCTCCCCTCAACAGTAGACCAGGACACTCCCAACAGTAGACCCCTCACTAACATCTAGACTTAACTTAGACCAGGACACTCCAACAGTAGACCAGGACACTGACAACAGTAGACCAGGACACTAACAACAGGACCTCCCTCTCTACAGGACACTAACAACAGTAGACCAGGACACTAACAACAGTAGACTCTCACTAACAACAGTCCTCCCTCTCTAACAACAGTAGACCAGGACACTAACAACAGGACACTAACAACAGGACACTAACAACAGTAGACCAGGACACTAACAACAGTAGACCAGCTCCTCCCAACAGTAGACCTCTTTCCCCAGGACACTAACAACAGGACCTAACAACAGTAGACCAGGACACTAACAACAGTAGACCAGGACACTAACAACAGTAGACCAGGACACTGACAACAGTAGACCAGGACACTGACAACAGTAGACCAGGACACTAACAACAGTAGACCAGTGTGACTCAACAGTAGACTAGGACACTGGCAGCAGGTGGACCAGGACACTGTCAACAGTAGACCAGGACACTAACAACTGTAGACTTCAGGACACTAACAACATAGACCAGGACACTAACAACAGGACACTAACAACAGTAGACCAGGACACTCAACAGTAGACCAGGACTGTCAACAGTAGACCAGTCACTAACTGTCAGTAGACTGGACACTAACAACAGTAGACCAGGACACTCAACAGTAGACTGTCTGTCAACAGTCTGACTGTCACTCAACAGTCCAGGACACTAACAACAGTAGACCAGGACACTGACAACAGTCTGACCAGGACACTAACAACAGTAGACCAGGACACTAACAACAGTAGACCAGGACACTCAACAGTAGACCAGGACACTAACAACAGTAGACCAGGACACTCTGTCAGTCTGACCAGGACACTAACAACAGTAGACCAGGACACTAACAACAGGACACTAACAACAGGACACTAACAACAGTAGACCAGGACACTAACAACAGGACACTAACAACAGGACACTAACAACAGTAGACTAGGACACTAACAACAGGACACTAACAACAGGACACTAACAACAGTAGACCAGGACACTAACAACAGTAGACCAGGACACTAACAACAGTAGACCAGGACACTGACAACAGTAGACCAGGACACTGACAACAGTAGACCAGGACACTAACAACAGTAGACCAGGACACTAACAACAGTAGACCAGGACACTGACAACAGTCCAGTCACTAACAACAGTCTGACCAGGACACTAACAACAGTCTGACCAGGACACTAACAACAGTAGACCAGGACACTGAACAGGACACTAACAACAGTAGACCAGGACACTAACAACAGTAGACCAGGACACTAACAACAGTAGACCAGGACACTAACAACAGTAGACCAGGACACTAACAACAGGACACTAACAACAGGACACTAACAACAGTAGACCAGGACACTAACAACAGTAGACCAGGACACTAACAACAGTAGACCAGGACACTGACAACAGTAGACCAGGACACTAACAACAGTAGACCAGGACACTAACAACAGTAGACCAGGACACTAACAACAGTAGACAGGACTAACAACAGTAGACCAGGACACTAACAACAGTAGACCAGGACACTAACAACAGTAGACCAGGACACTAACAACAGTAGACCAGGACACTAACAACAGTAGACCAGGACACTAACAACAGTAGACCAGGACACTAACAACAGGACCAGGACACTAACAACAGTAGACCAGGACACTACACTAACAACAGTAGACCAGGACACTAACAACAGTAGACCAGGACACTAACAACAGTAGACCAGGACACTAACAACAGTAGACCAGGACACTAACAACAGTAGACCAGGACACTAACAACAGTAGACCAGGACACTAACAACAGGACACTAACAACAGGACACTAACAACAGGACACTAACAACAGTAGACCAGGACACTAACAACAGGACACTAACAACAGGACACTAACAACAGGACACTAACAACAGGACACTAACAACAGTAGACCAGGACACTGACAACAGTAGACCAGGACACTAACAACAGTAGACCAGGACACTAACAACAGTAGACCAGGACACTAACAACAGTAGACCAGGACACTAACAACAGTAGACCAGGATACTAACAACAGTAGACCAGGACACTAACAACAGTAGACCAGGACACTAACAGCAGTAGACCAGGACACTGACAACAGTAGACCAGGACACTGACAACAGTAGACCAGGACACTAACAACAGGACACTAACAACAGGACACTAACAACAGTAGACCAGGACACTAACAACAGTAGACCAGGACACTAACAACAGTAGACCAGGACACTAACAACAGTAGACCAGGACACTAACAACAGGACACTAACAACAGGACACTAACAACAGGACACTAACAACAGTAGACCAGGACACTAACAACAGGACACTAACAACAGGACACTAACAACAGGACACTAACAACAGGACACTAACAACAGTAGACCAGGACACTGACAACAGTAGACCAGGACACTAACAACAGTAGACCAGGACACTAACAACAGGACACTAACAGCAGTAGACCAGGACACTGACAACAGTAGACCAGGACACTGACAACAGTAGACCAGGACACTAACAACAGTAGACCAGGACACTAACAACAGTAGACCAGGACACTAACAACAGTAGACCAGGACACTAACAACAGTAGACCAGGACACTAACAACAGTAGACCAGGACACTAACAACAGTAGACCAGGACACTAACAACAGTAGACTAGGACACTGACAACAGTAGACCAGGACACTAACAACAGTAGACCAGACACTAACAACAGGACACTAACAACATTAGACCAGGACACTAACAACAGGACACTAACAACAGTAGACCAGGACACTAACAACAGGACACTAACAACAGTAGACCAGGACCAGGACACTAACAACAGTAGACCAGGACACTAACAACAGTAGACCAGGACCAGGACACTAACAACAGTAGACCAGGACACTAACAACAGGACACTAACAAGACCAGGACACTAACAGGGACACTAACAACAGTAGACCAGGACACTAACAACAGTAGACCAGGACACTAACAACAGGACACTAACAACAGTAGACCAGGACCAGGACACTAACAACAGTAGACCAGGACACTAACAACAGGACACTAACAACAGTAGACCAGGACACTAACAACAGGACACTAACAACAGTAGACCAGGACCAGGACACTAACAACAGTAGACCAGGACACTAACAACAGGACACTAACAACAGTAGACCAGGACACTAACAACAGGACACTAACAACAGTAGACCAGGACCAGGACACTAACAACAGTAGACCAGGACCAGGACACTAACAACATTAGACCAGGACACTAACAACAGGACACTAACAACAGTAGACCAGGACCAGGACACTAACAACAGTAGACCAGGAACAGGACACTAACAACAGTAGACCAGGAACAGGACACTAACAACAGTAGACCAGGACCAGGACACTAACAACAGTAGACCAGGACACTAACAACAGTAGACCAGGACACTAACAACAGTAGACCAGGACACTAACAACAGTAGACCAGGACACTAACAACAGTAGACCAGGACACTAACAACAGGACACTAACAACAGTAGACTAGGACACTAACAACAGGACACTAACAACAGTAGACCAGGACACTAACAACAGGACACTAACAACAGTAGACCAGGACCAGGACACTAACAACAGTAGACCAGGACACTAACAACAGTAGACCAGGACACTAACAACAGTAGACCAGGACACTAACAACAGGACACTAACAACAGTAGACCAGGACACTAACAACAGGACACTAACAACAGTAGACCAGGACCAGGACACTAACAACAGTAGACCAGGACACTAACAACAGTAGACCAGGACACTAACAACAGTAGACCAGGACACTAACAACAGTAGACCAGGACACTAACAACAGTAGACCAGGACCAGGACACTAACAACAGTAGACCAGGACACTAACAACAGGACACTAACAACAGTAGACCAGGACACTAACAACAGGACACTAACAACAGT
>NW_025745169.1:17500-22500 GCF_021184085.1 Oncorhynchus gorbuscha
AACCATCTCCTGAGGCCCTTTTAGAGAAGGTGACCTATTACCCTGTCACACGGTGATCTAAAGAGCAGGGTGGAGATGTGCAGGCTCTCAGCACGGTGGGAGGCCCAAACACAAGCAGGGGCGCCCGGAGAAATCACCAGCTGATGAGATTCAATCACCAGGTGGGCTGGCCAGGTGTCAGCAGGGGTACAGTGGAGGTGTGTGTGTGTGTGTGTGTGTGTGTGTGTGTGTGTGTGTGTGTGTGTGTGTGTGTGTGTGTGTGTGTGTGTGTGTGTGTGTGTGTGTGTGTGTGTGTGTGTGTGTGTGTGTGTGTGTGTGTGTGTGTGTGTGTGTGTGTCGATTCGACTCTAAGGTCCGGAGCATTTTCAGGGTCGCCCATCTGGTGGCAGCTAGGATAGAGAGTGAACGGAGGGCCCCAGAGAGAACGGAGGGCCCCAGAGGGGAGAGAGAGAACGGAGGGCCCCAGAGGGGAGAGAGAGAACGGAGGGCCCCAGAGGGGAGAGAGAGAACGGCGGGCCCCAGAGAGGGAGAGAGATAACGGAGGGCCCCAGAGAGGAGGGATAGAGAGAGAACGGAGGGCCCCAGAGAGGAGGGATGGAGAGAGAACGGAGGGCCCGAGAGAGAACGGAGGGCCCCAGAGAGGACGGAGGGCCCCAGAGGGGAGAGAGAGAACAGAGGGCCCCAGAGAGGAGAGAGAGAACGGAGGGCCCCAGAGAGGAGGGATAGATAGAGAACGGAGGGCCCCAGAGAGGAGGGATAGAGAGAGAACGGAGGGCCCCAGAGAGGAGGGATAGAGAGAGAACGGAGGGCCCCAGAGAGGAGAGAGAGAACGGAGGGCCCCAGAGAGGAGGGATAGAGAGAGAACGGAGGGCCCCAGAGAGGGGGGATAGAGAGAGAACGGAGGGCCCGAGAGAGAACGGAGGGCCCGAGAGAGAACGGAGGGCCCCAGAGAGGACGGAGGGCCCCAGAGGGGAGAGAGAGAACGGAGGGCCCCAGAGGGGAGAGAGAGAACGGAGGGCCCCAGAGGGGAGAGAGAACGGCGGGCCCCAGAGGGGAGAGAGATAACGGAGGGCCCCAGAGAGGAGGGATAGAGAGAGAACGGAGGGCCCCAGAGAGGAGGGATAGAGAGAGAACGGAGGGCCCCAGAGAGGAGGGATAGAGAGAGAACGGAGGGCCCCAGAGAGAGACGGATAGAGAGAGAACGGAGGGCCCCAGAGAAGACGGATAGAGAGAGAACGGAGGGCCCCTGAGAAGACAGATAGAGAGAGAACGGAGGGCCCCAGAGAGGAGGGATAGAGAGAGAACGAAGGGCCCCAGAGAGGAGGGATAGAGAGAGAACGGAGGGCCCCAGAGAGGAGGGATAGAGAGAGAATGGAGGGCCCCAGAGAAGACTGATAGAGAGAGAACGGAGGGCCCCTGAGAAGACGGATAGAGAGAGAACGGAGGGCCCCAGAGAGGAGGGATAGAGAGAGAACGGAGGGCCCCAGAGAAGAGGGATAGAGAGAGAACGGAGGGCCCCAGAGAGGAGGGATAGAGAGAGAACGGAGGGCCCCAGAGAAGAGGGATAGAGAGAGAACGGAGGGCCCCAGAGAGGAGGGATAGAGAGAGAACGGAGGGCCCCAGAGAGGTCTGCTATGTGCCTTCCAGCTATTATCCTTTCTGCCTTTCTCTCTTTGTCTCACTACAGGGGTCACAAGGTCAAATGCCTCTGGCCTTATCTGGTGACAAAGGGCTATTCACTCATGCACACAGATACACACACACACACACACACCCTTCCCCCTACCCACCACACTCTCTCTCTTCTCTACCTTCTCTTCAACATAACCCTTCCCCCTACCCACCACACTCTCTCTCTTCTCTACCTTCTCTTCAACATAACCCTTCCCCCTACCCACCACACTCTCTCTTCTCTCTTTCTCTTCTCTACCTTGTCTTCAACATAACCCTTCCCCCTACCCACCACACTCTCTCTCTTCTCTACCTTCTCTTCAACATAACCCTTCCCCCTACCCACCACACTCTCTCTTCCTCTCTTTCTCTTCTCTACCTTGTCTTCAACATAACCCTTCCCCCTACCCACCACACTCTCTCTTCCTCTCTCTCTTCTCTACCTTCTCTTCAACATAACCCTTCCCCCTACCCACCACACTCTCTCTCTTCTCTACCTTCGTAGAATGTATGCACACATGACTGTAAGTCGCTTTGGATAAAAGCGTCTGCTAAATGGCATATATTATTATTATTATTATAACCCTTCCCCCTACCCACCACACTCTCTCTTCGTCTCTCTCTTCTCTACCTTCTCTTCAACATAACCTTTCCACCTACCCACCACACTCTCTCTCTTCTCTACCTTCTCTTCAACATAACCCTTCCCCCTACCCACCACACTCTCTCTCTCTCTTCTCTACCTTCAACATAACCCTTCCCCCTACCCACCACACTCTCTCTTCCTCTCTCTCTTCTCTACCTTCTCTACCTTCTCTTCAACATAACCCTTCCCCCTACCCACCACACACTCTCTTCATCTCTCTTCTCTACCTTCTCTTCAACATAACTATTCCTTTTGTTGCTGTATTGGGGGCTTGGGATTGCCATTGTTAAAAGCCTCTCCTGCCCATGATATACAGTTGCATCGAGGTTAAATAAAATACAATTGAAAAAATATGAGACAACATACACATGGTCACGTTCAGATAGAGATGTATTGTTTACATCGTTAGCACCTTTAACTCGTCATTGAGGATTTAGCACCTCTAACTCGTCATTGAGGATTTAGCACCTTTATCTCGTCATTGAGGATTTAGCAGCTCTAACTCGTCATTGAGGATTTAGCACCTCTAACTCGTCAATGAGGATTTAGCACCTCTAACTCGTCATTGAGGATTTAGCACCTTTAACTCGTCATTGGGGATTTAGCACCTCTAACTTCTCAATGATGATTTAGCACCTCTAACTCGTCATTGAGGATTTAGCACCTGTATCTTGTCGTGGAGGATTTAGCACCTTTATCTCGTCATTGAGGATTTAGCACCTTTATCTCGTCATCGAGGATTTAGCTCCTGTAACTCCTCATGGAGGATTTAGCATCATTATCTCGTTATGGATGATTTAGCACCTGTAACTCGTCATTGAGGATTTAGCACCTCTAACTCATAATTGAGGATTTAGCACCTCTAACTCATAATTGAGGATTTAGCACCTCTAACTCATAATTGAGGATTTAGCACCTTTAACTCGTCATGGAGGATTTGCCTTAACTCGTCAACATAATTCCCCCTAGCACCTGTATCTTTCTCTGGAGGATTTCAGCACCTTTCCCCCGTACCCAGGATTTAGCACCTCTAACTTCTCTTGAGGACATAACCTTCCCCCTAACTCCACATTGAGGATTTTCTCCTGTATCTCTCTTCAACATTAACCCTTCCCCCTACCCACCATTGAGGATTTAGCACCTTCTAACTTCATCTAGGATTTAGCAACATTAACTCTTCCCCCTACCCACCACAGGATTTTTCTTACTTTTACCTTACTTTTCAATTTGTTTTATGCACTAATGTCCCCCTACCCCAAGAAGAAGAGAAGGAGGATATTAAGGACATAACCTTCCCCTAAGACCACACTGGACTCTCAACCTGAGTCTAGTGTTAATTCATATAACCCTTCCCCCTACCCAGCACACTCTCTGAGTCTAGTGTTAATGTTATATAACCCTTCCCCCAACCCACCACACTCTCTGTTAATGTCTATTCTCTACCAGCAATTGAGTCTTCAACATAACCCTTCCCCCTAGATATAGACCACACCTCTCTCTAGGTTCTTCTCTACCTTCTCTCATTGAGCTAACATAACCCTTCCCCCTACCCATGAGTCTAGTGTTAATCTTCTCTATTCTCTAGATATAGCACCATAACCTTCCCCTAGTCTAGTCACCACACTCTCTCTTAATCTCTCTAGGATATGAACTTCGAGTCAAGTGTTAACCCTTAGATATAGACACCAGTCTCTCTAGTGTTAATCTTATACCTTATCTAACCTTCTAGCTTAATAACCCTTAGATATAGACCACCAACATCTGAGTTTAGTGTTAATGTTATATATTCAACCAGTAACCCTTCCCCCTACCCACCAGTCTTAACCTTCTCTATAACATAACCCTTCCCCAGTAACCACACTAGTGTTAATGTTATAGATATGGACCAGCCAACTTCTCTAGTGTTAATGTTCAACATAACCCTTCCCCCTAACCACACACTCTCTTCATCTGTTATAGATTCTCTTCAACATAACTATTCCTTTAATGTTATAGTATTGACCAGGGCTTGAGTTGCCATTGTTAATGTTATGATATACCAGTTGCATGAGTTAAATAAAATAAATTGAAAAAATATGGACCATAACATGGTCACGTTCAGATAGAGATGTATTGTTTACCTGAGTCACCTGTTAACTGTCATTGAGGATTTAGACCTCTAACTGAGTCATTGAGGATTTAGCACCTTAATATATAGACCAGTAACATGAGTCTACTCGTCATTGAGGATTTAGCACCTTAATGTTATTGAGGATTTAGCACCAGTAACCTGAGTCTAGTGAATGATTTAGATATAACTTGTAACCTGAGTTTAGTGTTAATGTTATTGAGATTTAGCACCTGTAACTTGAGTCTAGTGTTAATGTTATAGATTTATCCAGTAACCTGAGTTTAGTGTTAATGTTATAGATTTAGACCAGTAACCTGAGTTTAGTGTTAATGTTATAGATATGGACCAGTAACCTGAGTTTAGTGTTAATGTTATAGATTTAGCACCAGCAACCTGAGTCTAGTGTTAATGATTAGATATGGACCAGTAACTTGAGTCAATGATGATTTATATGCACCAGTAACTGAGTCTATTGAATGTTATTTAGACTAGACCTGTATCTTGTCTAGTGTTAATGTTATTTATAGACCAGTAACCTGAGTCTAGTGTTAATGTTATAGATATTATCTAGTA
>NW_025745169.1:27500-35000 GCF_021184085.1 Oncorhynchus gorbuscha
GAGACTGCAAGAGAGAGAGAGACTGAAAGAGAAAGAGAGAGACTGAAAGAGAGAGAGAGAGAGACTGAAAGAGAAAGAGAGAGACTGAAAGAGAGAGAGAGAGAGACTGAAAGAGAGAGAGAGAGAGAGACTGAAAGAGAGAGAGATATAGATTGAAAGAGAGAGACAAAGAGCGAGAGAGAGATTGAAAGAGAGAGAGACTAAAAGAGAGAGAGAGACAAAGAGTGAGAGAGAGACTTAAAGAGAGAGAGAAATGACCTCAGGGATTCTTGAAAGTTGGGGAAATCCTTATTTGTCAGGGAAACTGTGCTATGCCACTGAGGGCAGGATACTCCAGGGTCCCAGGAGGATGCCTGTTCTCCACCCCTGACAGACTGCTCTATACTGGAGCGCCGAGGTCTTGTCCCTCCCTGAGGGAGGCCAGAGACCTGGTGCTGCTGGAGCTGTGTTCAGGACAGTTAGACATCTGGTACCTAGATCCTCACTCCTCTATTCTACATATATCAGATGGTCTGAACCCTGAGAGAGATGGACTCTAGCATCTCCTCTTTCTACCTGAACCCTGAGAGAGATGGACTCTAGCATCTCCTCTTTCTACCTGAACCCTGAGAGAGATGGACTCTAGCATCTCCTCTTTCTACCTGAACCCTGAGAGAGATGGACTCTAGCATCTCCTCTTTCTACCTGAACCCTGAGAGAGATGGACTCTAGCATCTCCTCTTTCTACCTGAACCCTGAGAGAGATGGACTCTAGCATCTCCTCTTTCTATCTGAACCCTGAGAGAGATGGACTCTAGCATCTCCTCTTTCTACCTGAACCCTGAGAGAGATGGACTCTAGCATCTCCTCTTTCTATCTGAACCCTGAGAGATGGAGTCTAGGATCTCCTCTTTCTATCTGAACCCTGAGAGAGATGGAGTCTAGCATCTCCTCTTTCTATCTGAACCCTGAGAGATGGAGTCTAGGATCTCCTCTTTCTATCTGAACCCTGAGAGATGGAGTCTAGCATCTCCTCTTTCTATCTGAACCCTGAGAGAGATGGACTCTAGCATCTCCTCTTTCTACCTGAACCCTGAGAGAGATGGAGTCTAGCATCTCCTCTTTCTATCTGAACCCTGAGAGAGATGGAGACTAGCATCTCCTCTTTCTGTCTGAACCCTGAAACATGGAGTCTAGCATCTCCTCTTTCTATCTGAACCCTGAGAGAGATGCAATCTAGCATCTCCTCTTTCTATTTGAACCCTGAGAGAAATGGAATCTAGCATCTCCTCTTTCTATTTGAACCCTGAGAGAAATGGAATCTAGCATCTCCTCTTTCTATTTGAACCCTGAGAGAGATGAAGTCTAGCGTATTCTCTTTCTATCTGAACCCTGAGAGAGATGGAGTCTAGCGTATTCTCTTTCTATCTGAACCCTGAGAGAGATGGAGTCTAGCGTATTCTCTTTCTATCTGAACCCTGAGAGAGATGGAGTCTAGCGTATTCTCTTTCTATCTGATTTCGGCATTATGATGAATCTACATGGCCGTAGTCAAGAGTGGATCAGGTCCAGGTGACTGTAAGAGTGTATCAGGTCCAGGTGACTGTAAGAGTGTATCAGGTCCAGGTGACTGTAAGAGTGTATCAGGTGACTGTAAGAGTGGATCAGGTTCAGGTGACTGTAAGACTGTATCAGGTCCAGGTGACTGTAAGAGTGTATCAGGTCCAGGTGACTGTAAGAGTGTATCAGGTCCAGGTGTCTGTAAGAGTGGATCAGGTCCAGGTGACTGTAAGAGTGTATCAGGTGCAGGTGACTGTAAGAGTGTATCAGGTCCAGGTGACTGTAAGAGTGTATCAGGTCCAGGTGACTGTAAGAGTGGATCAGGTCCAGGTGACTGTAAGAGTGGATCAGGTGACTGTAAAGGTGGATCAGGTCCAGGTGACTGTAAGACTGTATCAGGACCAGGTGACTGTAAGAGTGTATCAGGTCCAGGTGACTGTAAGAGTGGATCAGGTCTTTGATTTGATTGAATATCAGGTCCAAGCCCATCCTGCTGGTAAATGTGACAGCACTGGTTCAGATAGAGAGGACAGGGGCCAGTATCTAGAGATCCGTCTCCCATTAATTATGCTGCAGTGCTGAAGAAGGGATGTCAGGTGGGAGGAAAGGAGGTAGGAAAGGAGGTATGGGATCCTTTCAAGCGATGCCCAGATAGCCTGGCAGAGACGCCAGGGAACAGTGACTCAGGGTGGAGCGGAGCCGCAGTGTTCTAGATAAGTAGATGAAACCGAGGAGCCGCAGTGTTCTAGATAAGTAGATGAAACCGAGGAGCCACAGTGTTCTAGATAAGTAGATGAAACCGAGGAGCCACAGTGTTCTAGATAAGTAGATGAAACCGAGGAGCCGCAGTGTTCTAGATAAGTAGATGAAACCGAGGAGCCGCAGTGTTCTAGATAAGTAGATGAAACCGAGGAGCCGCAGTGTTCTAGATAAGTAGATGAAACCGAGGAGCCGCAGTGTTCTAGATAAGTAGATGAAACCGAGGAGCCGCAGTGTTCTAGATAAGTAGATGAAACCGAGGAGCCGCAGTGTTCTAGATAAGTAGATGAAACCGAGGAGCCACAGTGTTCTAGATAAGTAGATGAAACCGAGGAGCCGCAGTGTTCTAGATAAGTAGATGAAACCGGAGCCGCAGTGTTCTAGGAGCCGCAGTGTTCTAGATAAGTAGATGAAACCGAGGAGCCACAGTGTTCTAGATAAGTAGATGAAACCGAGGAGCCACAGTGTTCTAGATAAGTAGATGAAACCGAGGAGCCGCAGTGTTCTAGATAAGTAGATGAAACCGAGGAGCCACAGTGTTCTAGATAAGTAGATGAAACCGAGGAGCCACAGTGTTGTAGATGAAACCGAGGAGCCACAGTGTTTTAGATAAGTAGATGAAACCGAGGAGCCACAGCGTTCTAGATAAGTAGATGAAACCGAGGAGCCACAGTGTTGTAGATGAAACCGAGGATCCACAGTGTTTTAGATAAGTAGATGAAACCGAGGAGCCACAGTAGTGGCATCACGCCGCTGTTACAGCTGTTCTGGTTGGACCTTTCAGCGAACAGACAAACAGACAGACACACACAATAGGAGGGAGGGATACGGACAGGTCACGGGTCACTGCGCCTGAGAAATGTAATGACTAACTAATTACACATACATTGTCCCCCAGGAGCCGTTTTGTCTAACCTGGAGGGGGGGGAGAGAGAGGGGAAGAGAGGGAAGAAGGGGGACTGGAGGGGGAGAGAGAGGGAAAGGGAAGGAGGGGGACTGGAGGGGTAGAGAGAGTTTGAAGGTGAGCGAGAGGGAAGAAGGGGGAGGGGGTCTGGAGGGGTAGAGAGAGTTTGAAGGAGGGGGAGAGGGAGAGAGAGAGGGAAGAAGGGGGAGGGGGGACTGGAGGGGGAGAGAGAGTTTGAAGGTGAGCGAGAGGGGGAGAGCGAGGCGAGCGATATGAGAGCGAAACTTCACCTCTCCTCAGTGTGTCTGTCTACTTGATTCATCCTGTTTTAATAACTATGTTGTAACAGCTGCATCTATTATCTTTACCTTGTCATCTACATGTTGCTGCTTACTGTCCAACTTCCTCCCTGTGATAACACACTGGAAGTTATATTCTAGAACATTCTCCCCCTCTGTGATGACACACTGGACGTTATATTCTAGAACATTCTCCCCCTCTGTTTACACACTGGCAGTTATATTCTAGAACATTCTCCCCCTCTGTGTTAACACACTGGACGTTATATTCTAGAACATTCTCCCCCTCTGTGATAACACACTGGACGTTATATTCTAGAACATTCTCCCCCTCTGTGTTGACACACTGGACGTTATATTCTAGAACATTCTCCCCCTCTGTGTTGACACACTGGACAGTATATTCTAGAACATTCGCCCCCTCTGTGTTAACACACTGGCAGTTATATTCTAGAACATTCTCCCCCTCTGTGATAACACACTGGACGGTATATTCTAGAACAATTCTCCCCCTCTGTGTTAACACACTGGACGTTATATTCTAGAACATTCTCCCCCTCTGTGATAACACACTGGACGTTATATTCTAGAACATTCTCCCCCTCTGTGTTAACACACTGGACGTTATATTCTAGAACATTCTCCCCCTCTGCGTTAACACACTGGCAGTTATATTCTAGAACATCATCCCCCTCTGTGATAACACACTGGACGTTATATTCTAGAACATTCTCCCCCTCTGTGATAACACACTGGACGTTATATTCTAGAACATTCTCCCCCTCTGTGATAACACACTGGACGTTATATTCTAGAACATTCTCCCCCTCTGCGTTAACACACTGGCAGTTATATTCTAGAACATCATCCCCCTCTGTGATAACACACTGGACGTTATATTCTAGAACATTCTCCCCCTCTGTGTTGACACACTGGACAGTATATTCTAGAACATTCTCCCCCTCTGTGTTGACACACTGGACAGTATATTCTAGAACATTCTCCCCCTCTGTGATAACACACTGGACGTTATATTCTAGAACATTCTCCCCCTCTGTGATAACACACTGGACGTTATATTCTAGAACATTCTCCCCCTCTGTGATAACACACTGGACGTTTTATTCTAGAACATTCTCCCCCTCTGTGTTGACACACTGGACGGTATATTCTAGAACATTCTCCCCCTCTGTGTTGACACACTGGACGGTATATTCTAGAACATTCTCCCCCTCTGTGTTAACACACTGGACGTTATATTCTAGAACATTCTCCCCCTCTGTGTTGACACACTGGACGGTATATTCTAGAACATTCTCCCCCTCTGTGTTAACACACTGGACGGTATATTCTAGAACATTCTCCCCCTCTGTGTTGACACACTGGACGGTATATTCTAGAACATTCTCCCCCTCTGTGTTAACACACTGGACGTTATATTCTAGAACATTCTCCCCCTCTGTGAACTGAATGTGTTTAGAGAAGATAATATCCAAGTAAAGAACCAGGAGCAGTCGTTGGAAGTGTCATGAAAACGGTGCCAACCTCGACTCAACTTTAATTTCACAGTATTAGATAGTATTTAACATATCGTCTGTAAGGGAATCATCTCTTGTGAAGTCTAATCAGGACAAACATAACCTTCTGTCACCTGGTGTGAGATAAATGAGAGTTCTCTCCTTCGTACACGTCCTTTTCCTTCGCCGTCCTACATGTTTAATCAGCATCAGATTGAGATCACAGAGCCGTGAGCTGAGAACACATCGTTAGGTGAACCAGAGCGTTAGTTGACTGTGTATCAGTCTGATAACACCAGGTCATTAGAGAGTAAAGCTCTCTGTTTTGTTCCCGGGTGTTTCACAACTGTTGCTGCTGTCGCTGTTCAAACTCTTTTACCCTGCGGTGACCTTCTGTGTTTCCCAAATGCCACCCTATTCCCTATATAGTGCACTACTGTTTGACCCTATAGGCCCTGGTCAAAAGTAGTGCACTATATTAGGGAATAGGGTGGTTTTTGGAACACACAGTGTGTTTCTCCTTGATACTCTCCCTGTCGAGAGGTCTGGTTGGATGAGGACTGGTTGGATGAGGTCTGGTTGGATGAGGTCTGGTTGGATGAGGTCTGGCTGGATGAGTTCTGGTTGATGAGGTCTGGTTGGATGAGGTCTGGTTGGATGAGGTCTGGTTGGATGAGGACTGGTTGGATGAGGTCTGGCTGGATGAGGTCTGGCTGGATGAGGTCTGGTTGGATGAGGTCTGGTTGGATGAGGTCTGGTTGGATGAGGTCTGGTTGGATGAGGTCTGGTTGATGAGGTCTGGTTGAGGCCTGGTTGGATGAGGTCTGGTTGATGAGGTATGGTTGAGGTCTGGTTGGATGAGGTCTGGTTGGATGAGATCTGGTTGAATGAGGTCTGGTTGGATGAGGTCTGGTTGATGAGGTATGGTTGAGGTCTGGTTGGATGAGGTCTGGTTGAATGATTCTAACTCTGTTTCTCTCTGATAGTCTCCCTGTCGAGAGGTCTGTTGTCTGAAGTCCCTCACTACAGAACATTAGGGTCTGGTAGTTGAATGGGCTGTTCACATGTAGTCTGACATCAGTCTGATATACAGTATGGTGAGGATATCTTGTTGTAGTCTGATATACAGTATGGTGAGGATATCTTGTTGTAGTCTGATATACAGTATGGTGAGGATATCTTGTTGTAGTCTGATATACAGTATGGTGAGGATATCTTGTTGTAGTCTGATATACAGTATGGTGAGGATATCTTGTTGTAGTCTGATATACAGTATGGTGAGGATATCTTGTTGTAGTCTGACATCAGTCTGATATACAGTACAATGGGATTACTGGCTAGCACAATGGGATTACTGGCTAGCACAATGGGATTACTGGCTAGCACAATGGGATTACAGGCTAGCACAATGGGATTACAGGCTAGCACAATGGGATTACTGGCTAGCACAATGGGATTACTGGCTAGCACAATGTGATTACTGGTTAGCGCAATGGGATTACTGGCTAGCACAATGGGATTCCTGGCTAGCATAATGGGATTACTGGCTAGCACAATGGAATTACTGGCTAGCACAATGGGATTACTGGCTAGCACAATGGGATTACTGGCTAGCACGATGGGATTACTGGCTAGCACGATGGGATTACTGGCTTGCACGATGGGATTACTGGCTAGCACGATGGATTACTGGCTAGCACGATGGGATTACTGGCTAGCACAATGGGATTACTGGCAGTGAGTGTTGAACACAACTGACCCGTCTGTGTCCCTGCCTGTCTTCCTGCTTCCGTCTTTATTGTTGCCTGCCTTCTTTCTGCCTGCGTGCCTGTCTGTCTGTCTGTCTGTCTGTCTGTCTGTCTGTCTGTCTGTCTGTCTATCCATCTCCATGTCTGTCTGTCTATCCATCTCCATTCCTGTCTGTCTGTCTATCCATCTGTCTGTCTATCCATCTCCATTCCTGTCTTTCTGTCTATCCATCTCCATTCCTGTCTTTCTGTCTATCCATCTCCATTCCTGTCTTTCTGTCTATCCATCTCCATTCCTGTCTGTCTGTCTATCCATCTCCATTCCTGTCTGTCTGTCTATCCATCTCCATTCCTGTCTGTCTGTCTATCCATCTCCATTCCTGTCTGTCTGTCTATCCATCTCCATTCCTGTCTGTCTGTCTATCCATCTCCATTCCTGTCTGTCTGTCTATCCATCTCCATTCCTGTCTGTCTGTCTATCCATCTCCATTCCTGTCTGTCTGTCTATCCATCTCCATTCCTGTCTTTCTGTCTATCCATCTCCATTCCTGTCTTTCTGTCTGTCTGCCAGCATGTCTTCCTTTCTGCCTGCCTGCCTGCCTGCCTGCCTGTCTGCCTGTCTGCCTGCCTGCCTGTCTGTCTGTCTGCCTGCCTGCCTGTCTGTCTGCCTGTCTGTCTGTCTGCCTGCGTGCCTGTCTTTCTGTCTATCCATCTCCATTCCTGTCTTTCTGTCT
>NW_025745169.1:37500-78529 GCF_021184085.1 Oncorhynchus gorbuscha
CAGGTACTGTGACTGTTGTGGACATCAATAGGACAGGTACTGTGTGTAGGTCATCTGATGAACAGGTTCAATAGAAGGGACTCAGGATGCCTCGGGATGTTTAATGTAAGGATGTAGTAAAACGGTGTTGACCACCTACATCTAGACGCTGATTGGTTGGCCTATCCCCGCGCTGTACCTGTTTAAATCACGTAAAACTCTGTTCACACCTTGGACCCTAATCTCTCTCTCACACTGTGATGTGGCTTTGGGGGGGGTACCTGGAGTTTCCCTCAGATTTAACTCACAGATGGGGGTGGGGGTACCTGGAGTTTCCCTCAGATTTAACTCACAGATGGGGGTGGGGGTACCTGGAGTTTCCCTCAGATGTAACTCACAGATGGGGGGGGGGGGGGGCTCATGTTGAGACATGTTTCCTCTTATCTGGTTGGATTTGGGATTTCCTCTGGGACAGCTCTTTGGGAATGTCCTGTGAACGTGCCTGTCTGTCCGTCCGTCCGTCTGTCTGTGTGTATCTGCCTGTGTGTGTGTGTGTGTGTCCTGCCCCTGTCTCACCTCAGTTGCTCCCAGTGTGTCTCAACAAGTCGTCAGTTTGTTTGGGGAATCAGCTCTGACAAAAACAGGAAACCATAAGAAACAGGCTGTTAACGTCACAACATGGTGTGTGTGTGTGGATGCAATAGGGGCATTCCTTTGTAAAGACAGTCTGATGCTTGTCTCTTATTGGTGCTGAGTCAGATAATGAGACTGGCAATGTGGCGGCAGGGCTGGAGCGTGTGTGTGTGTGTGTGTGTGTGTGTGTGTGTGTGTGTGTGTGTGTGTGTGTGTGTGTGTGTGTGTGTGTGTGTGTGTGTGTGTGTGTGTGTGTGTGTGTGTGTGTGCGTGCGTGCGTGCGTGCGTGCGTGTCCCAGCTTTAATTGCTGACGGTCCCAGTGATTCCTCCGTGGAGCAGCTGTGGATAATGCCCAGTGATTCCTCCGTGGAGCAGCTGTGGATAATGCCATTAGAGCGGTCAGGGCAACGCTACCTCCTAATCCAGGTCCTAATCACTCACCAAGAACAAGTCTTCTGACTGCGTGTCTCCATATCAACACCATGCTTAGTTAGTTAGGGGATCGGGCTTTCTGTTGCAGGTTACACATTATCTGACTCGACTTCTCTTATTTAGGCTGGTTACTAAATTAATGCATGTATTTAAAATATGGATAAATGTATTTATTTTATGAGAATGTGTTGGGGAAGTTAGCATAATCTCCAGAGTTTAGTCTAGACAGGACTGTAATCTCCGTAGTTTAGTCTAGACAGGACCGTAATCTCCAGAGTTTAGTCTAGACAGGATCGTAATCTCCGTAGTTTAGTCTAGAGAGGACCGTAATCTTCAGAGTTTATTCTAGACAGGACCGTAATCTCCATAGTTTAGTCTAGACAGGATCGTAATCTCCGTAGTTTAGTCTAGACAGGATCGTAATCTCCGTAGTTTAGTCTAGACAGGATCGTAATCTCTGTACTTTAGTCTAGACAGGATCGTAATAGTGGAACAGAAAGTGTAGTGGCCTTTGAAGATCACAGTGAGTTGTGACTGTATCTTTATCTCCTTCCTATTCCTGTGTGTCTGTGAGACAGATGAGAAGTCTAGACATTTAGCCCTGCAGAGGTCTCTTTAATCCACCCTCAGTGTTTCCAGACAGTCTCTAGTGGTGGTCCTTTATATCTCTGAGCAGATCGAGGAGAGTACGTCTGTAAAGGAGGTGTTGAACTGGGACCTGGGAGGCTCTGTGTGTCTGCTGAAGGGACACAGAGGACCACTTTCTGTTCTCACCATGCCTGTTATAGTAGTACGGTATAGTAGTATGTTATAGTAGTATGGTATAGCAGTACGGTATAGTAGTACGGTATAGTAGTATGGTATAGCAGTACGGTATAGCAGTACGGTATAGTGGTACGGTATAGTAGTACGGTATAGTAGTACGGTATAGTAGTATAGTAGTATGGTATAGTAGTACGGTATAGCAGTACGGTATAGTAGTACGGTATAGTAGTACGGTATAGTAGTACGGTATAGTAGTACGGTATAGTAGTATGGTATAGCAGTACGGTATAGTAGTACGGTATAGTAGTATGGTATAGTAGTATGGTATAGTAGTATGGTATAGTAGTATGGTATAGTAGTATGGTATAGTAGTATGGTATAGTAGTATGGTATAGTAGTATGGTATAGTAGTATGGTATAGTAGTATGGTATAGTAGTATGGTATAGTAGTATGGTATAGTAGTATGGTATAGTAGTATAGTAGTAGGTTAGGTCTCACACTAAAGCACCAAGACCCTGCTCTCTGCTCAGCCAGGTGGGGAAACACCACCTCTACCTCGGTCACCAAGACCCTGCTTCTAGTTAGGTCTGGTAACTCCTTGTTAGGTCTGGTAACTCCTTGTTAGGTCTGGTAACTCCTTGTTAGGTCTGGTAACTCCTTGTTAGGTCTGGTAACTCCTTGTTAGGTCTGGTAACTCCTTGTTAGGCCTGGTAACTCCTTGTTAGGTCTGGTAACTCCTTGTTAGGTCTGGTAACTCCTTGTTAGGCCTGGTAACTCCTTGTTAGGCCTGGTAACTCCTTGTTAGGTCTGGTAACTCCTTGTTAGGTCTGGTAACTCCTTGTTAGGTCTGTTAACTCCTTGTTAGGTCTGGTAACTCCTTGTTAGGTCTGGTAACTCCTTGTTAGGTCTGGTAACTCCTTGTTAGGTCTGGTAACTCCTTGTTAGGTCTGGTAACTCCTTGTTAGGTCTGGTAACTCCTTGTTAGGTCTGGTAACTCCTTGTTAGGTCTGGTAACTCCTTGTTAGGTCTGTTAACTCCTTGTTAGGTCTGGTAACTCCTTGTTAGGCCTGGTAACTCCTTGTTAGGTCTGGTAACTCCTTGTTAGGTCTGGTAACTCCTTGTTAGGTCTGGTAACTCCTTGTTAGGTCTGTTAACTCCTTGTTAGGTCTGGTAACTCCTTGTTAGGTCTGGTAGGTAACTTCTTGTTAGGTCTGGTAACTCCTTGTTAGGTCTGGTAACTCCTTGTTAGGTCTGGTAACTCCTTGTTAGGTCTGGTAGGTAACTTCTTGTTAGGTCTGGTAACTCCTTGTTAGGTCTGGTAACTCCTTGTTAGGTCTGGTAACTCCTTGTTAGGTCTGGTAGGTAACTCCTTGTTAGGTCTGGTAATTCCTTGTTAGGCCTGTTAACTCCTTGTTAGGTCTGGTAACTCCTTGTTAGGTCTGGTAACTCCTTGTTAGGTCTGTTAATGCAATGCAGCAGGTCCACTTCCTGTTAACTAGGAGTTAACATACCTAACAAGGTGGAGATGGGAAGTCAGAATAGTTATTAGGCTCAGGTAGAGATGGGAAGTCAGAACAGTTATTAGGCTCAGGTAGAGATGGGAAGTCAGAAGAGGGCAAACTAATAGGATATTTTTAATGCACCGATTCCGTGTCACATGGTCTATGAGCTGATACAGAAAACGTCACTGACGTTTCACTCTAACAGTGAGTTTTCCTCCTGAGGAAATGGCCTTGACCAGAGGTCACTTGACCAGAGGTCACTGACGTTTCACTTTAACAGTGAGTTTTCCTTCTGAGGAAATGGCCTTGACCAGAGGTCACTTGACAGAGGTCCTTGATCAGAGGTCACTTGACCAGAGGTCACTTGACCAGAGGTCACTGCCGATGCCTTCATGTATCGAATGTGTTCAGAGGTACACAGATACCAAGGTGAGGTAGAGGCCCTGGGGGCGGTTAAGGGAGTTATTAGGAAGCCAAAGCCGCTTCCTTTACTGCTAAGATCCTATCATAGATCACCTTGCTGACAGACATGCACTTCCTGTGACTTGACTCAACTCTCCAAGGGTCGTCCCTGGGTCATGTGGTCGAACCAGACTCCCTTTCCGTTCCTTCTTCTCTAAATCAAGTCCATGTGTAAAGAGAGCGGAGAGGGGAAGAGTGTTAGGAGCAGGTAGGACAGGTGGTTGTCTATCCACAGTACGATAGGGGGCCCCTGTCGGGGAGAGTGTTAGGAGCAGGTAGGACAGGTGGTTGTCTATCCACAGTACGATAGGGGGCCCCTGAGGGGAAGAGTGTTAGGAGCAGGTAGGACAGGTGGTTGTCTATCCACAGTAGGGGGCCCCTGAGGGGAAGAGTGTTAGAGCAGGTAGGACAGGTGGTTGTCTATCCACAGTACGATAGGGGGCCCCTGAGGGGAAGAGTGTTAGGAGCAGGTAGGACAGGTGGTTGTCTATCCACAGTAGAGATGGGGGCCCCTGAGGGGAAGAGTGTTAGGAGCAGGTAGGACAGGTGGTTGTCTATCCACTGTAAGATAGGGGGCCCCTGAGGGGAAGAGTGTTAGGAGCAGGTAGGACAGGTAGTTGTCTATCCACAGTACGATAGGGGGCCCCTGAGGGGAAGAGTGTTAGGAGCAGGTAGGACAGGTGGTTGTCTATCCACTGTAAGATAGGGGGCCCCTGAGGGGAAGAGTGTTAGGAGCAGGTAGGACAGGTGGTTGTCTATCCACTGTACGATAGGGGGCCCCTGAGGGGAAGAGTGTTAGGAGCAGGTAGGACAGGTGGTTGTCTATCCACAGTAAGATAGGGGGCCCCTGACCAGAGAGTGTTAGGAGCAGGTAGGACAGGTGGTTGTCTATCCACTGTAAGATAGGGGGCCCCTGAGGGGAAGAGTGTTAGGAGCAGGTAGGACAGGTGGTTGTCTATCCACTGTGATTTTCCCTGAGGGGAAGAGTGTTAGGGAGCAGGTAGACCCCTTTGGTTGTCTATCCACTGTAAGATAGGGGGCCCCTGAGGGGAAGAGTGTTAGGAGCAGGTAGGACAGGTGGTTGTCTATCCACAGTACGATAGGGGGCCCCTGAGGGGAAGAGTGTTAGGAGCAGGTAGGACAGGTGGTTGTCTATCCACTGTAAGATAGGGGGCCCCTGAGGGGAAGAGTGTTAGGAGCAGGTAGGACAGGTGGTTGTCTATCCACTGTAAGATAGGGGCCCCTGTGGGGAGAGTGTTAGGAGCAGGTAGGACAGGTGGTTGTCTATCCGCTGTAAGATAGGGGGCCCCTGAGGGGAAGAGTGTTAGGAGCAGGTAGGACAGGTGGTTGTCTATCCACTGTACGATAGGGGGCCCCTGTGGGGAAGAGTGTTAGGAGCAGGTAGGACAGGTGGTTGTCTATCCACTGTACGATAGGGGGCCCCTGTGGGGAAGAGTGTTAGGAGCAGGTAGGACAGGTGGTTGTCTATCCACTGTAAGATAGGGGGCCCCTGAGGGGAAGAGTGTTAGGAGCAGGTAGGACAGGTGGTTGTCTATCCACTGTAAGATAGGGGGCCCCTGTGGGGGAGAGTGTTAGGAGCAGGTAGGACAGGTGGTTGTCTATCCACTGTAAGATAGGGGGCCCCTGAGGGGAAGAGTGTTAGGAGCAGGTAGGACAGGTGGTTGTCTATCCACTGTAAGATAGGGGCCCCTGAGGGGAAGAGTGTTAGGAGCAGGTAGGACAGGTGGTTGTCTATCCACTGTAAGATAGGGGGCCCCTGAGGGGAAGAGTGTTAGGAGCAGGTAGGACAGGTGGTTGTCTATCCACTGTAAGATAGGGGCCCCTGAGGGGAAGAGTGTTAGGAGCAGGTAGGACAGGTGGTTGTCTATCCACTGTAAGATAGGGGGCCCCTGAGGGGAAGAGTGTTAGGAGCAGGTAGGACAGGTGGTTGTCTATCCACTGTAAGATAGGGGGCCCCTGAGGGGAAGAGTGTTAGGAGCAGGTAGGACAGGTGGTTGTCTATCCACTGTAAGATAGGGGGCCCCTGAGGGGAAGAGTGTTAGGAGCAGGTAGGACAGGTGGTTGTCTATCCACTGTAAGATAGGGGGCCCCTGAGGGGAAGAGTGTTAGGAGCAGGTAGGACAGGTGGTTGTCTATCCACTGTAAGATAGGGGGCCCCTGAGGGGAAGAGTGTTAGGAGCAGGTAGGACAGGTGGTTGTCTATCCACAGTAAGATAGGGGGCCCCTGAGGGGGAGAGTGTTAGGAGCAGGTAGGACAGGTGGTTGTCTATCCACTGTAAGATAGGGGGCCCCTGAGGGGAAGAGTGTTAGGAGCAGGTAGGACAGGTGGTTGTCTATCCACTGTAAGATAGGGGGCCCCTGAGGGGAAGAGTGTTAGGAGCAGGTAGGACAGGTGGTTGTCTATCCACTGTAAGATAGGGGGCCCCTGAGGGGAAGAGTGTTAGGAGCAGGTAGGACAGGTGGTTGTCTATCCACTGTAAGATAGGGGGCCCCTGAGGGGAGTGTTAGGAGCAGGTAGGACAGGTGGTTGTCTATCCACTGTAAGATGTTAGGAGCAGGTAGGACAGGTGGTTGTCTATCCACTGTAAGATAGGGGGCCCCTGAGGGGAAGAGTGTTAGGAGCAGGTAGGACAGGTGGTTGTCTATCCACAGTAAGATAGGGGGCCCCTGAGGGGAAGAGTGTTAGGAGCAGGTAGGACAGGTGGTTGTCTATCCACTGTACGATAGGGGGCCCCTGAGGGGAAGAGTGTTAGGAGCAGGTAGGACAGGTGGTTGTCTATCCACTGTACGATAGGGGGCCCCTGAGGGGAAGAGTGTTAGGAGCAGGTAGGACAGGTGGTTGTCTATCCACAGTACGATAGGGGGCCCCTGAGGGGAAGAGTGTTAGGAGCAGGTAGGACAGGTGGTTGTCTATCCACTGTAAGATAGGGGGCCCCTGAGGGGGAGAGTGTTAGGAGCAGGTAGGACAGGTGGTTGTCTATCCACTGTAAGATAGGGGGCCCCTGAGGGGAAGAGTGTTAGGAGCAGGTAGGACAGGTGGTTGTCTATCCACTGTAAGATAGGGGCCCCTGAGGGGAAGAGTGTTAGGAGCAGGTAGGACAGGTGGTTGTCTATCCACAGTAAGATAGGGGCCCCTGAGGGGAGAGTGTTAGGAGCAGGTAGGACAGGTGGTTGTCTATCCACAGTAAGATAGGGGGCCCCTGAGGGGAGAGAGTGTTAGGAGCAGGTAGGACAGGTGGTTGTCTATCCACAGTAAGATAGGGGCCCCTGAGGGGGAGAGTGTTAGGAGCAGGTAGGACAGGTGGTTGTCTATCCACAGTACGATAGGGGGCCCCTGTGGGGAAGAGTGTTAGGAGCAGGTAGGACAGGTGGTTGTCTATCCACAGTAAGATAGGGGGCCCCTGAGGGGAAGAGTGTTAGGAGCAGGTAGGACAGGTGGTTGTCTATCCACTGTAAGATAGGGGGCCCCTGAGGGGAAGAGTGTTAGGAGCAGGTAGGACAGGTGGTTGTCTATCCACTGTAAGATAGGGGGCCCCTGAGGGGAAGAGTGTTAGGAGCAGGTAGGACAGGTGGTTGTCTATCCACTGTACGATAGGGGGCCCCTGAGGGGGAGAGTGTTAGGAGCAGGTAGGACAGGTGGTTGTCTATCCACTGTAAGATAGGGGGCCCCTGTGGGGAAGAGTGTTAGGAGCAGGTAGGACAGGTGGTTGTCTATCCACTGTAAGATAGGGGGCCCCTGAGGGGAAGAGTGTTAGGAGCAGGTAGGACAGGTGGTTGTCTATCCACTGTAAGATAGGGGGCCCCTGTGGGGAAGAGTGTTAGGAGCAGGTAGGACAGGTGGTTGTCTATCCACTGTAAGATAGGGGGCCCCTGTGTGTGTGTCTGTTCAGAGAGCAGGAAGCTCTGACTCTTATAAGGGTCCCCAGTCCTCTCTTCTGTTGTCTCTCTGTCGTATCATCTTTTGATCCCTGAATGAAAATGTCTTTGTTTTTCTTCTTCCGCGAACAGAAAGAACCAAAACACACTTTTCTTTATACAAATGAGTCTAGAAACTCCCTCTAAAATGATGGTGGCTCTCTGGCTGTATTGAATAGAGGAATCTGTGCTGTGTGTTATATAGAAGGCCTTGGTAACCAGCCTGTGTTAAATGGAAGGCCTTGTTAACCAGCCTGTGTTAAATGGAAGGCCTTGTTAACCAGCCTGTGTTATATAGAAGGCCTTGTTAACCAGCCTGTGTTAAATAGAAGGCCTTGTTAACCAGCCTGTGTTATATAGGAAGGCCTTGTTAACCAGCCTGTGTTATATAGAAGGCCTTGTTAACCAGCCTGTGTTATATAGAAGGCCTTGTTAACCAGCCTGTGTTATATGGAAGGCCTTGTTAACCAGCCTGTGTTATATAGAAGGCCTTGTTAACCAGCCTGTGTTATATAGAAGGCCTTGTTAACCAGCCTGTGTTATATAGAAGGCCTTGTTAACCAGACTGTTTATTTTTTTTATTTTACCTTTATTTAACCTTTATTTAACCAGGCAAGTCAGTTAAGAACAAATTCTTATTTTCAATGACGGCCTGGGAACAGTGGGTTAACTGCCTGTTCAGGGGCAGAACGACAGATGTGTACCTTGTCAGCTCGGGGGTTTGAACTCGCAACCTTCCGGTTACTAGTCCAACGCTCTAACCACTAGGCTACGCTGCCGCCCACTGTGTTATATGGAAGGCCTTGTTAACCAGACTGTGTTATATGGAAGGCCTTGTTAACCAGACTGTGTTATATGGAAGGCCTTGTTAACCAGACTGTGTTATATGGAAGGCCTTGTTAACCAGACTGTGTTATATAGAAGGCCTTGTTAACCAGACTGTGTTATATGGAAGGCCTTGTTAACCAGACTGTGTTATATAGAAGGCCTTGTTAACCAGACTGTGTTATATAGAAGGCCTTGTTAACCAGACTGTGTTATATAGAAGGCCTCAGTTCTGGTTCCTCTTGGTTAAGGCCAAGTTATTACCTCGTACCCCTGCACATGAACTCAGTACTGGTTCCTCTTGGTTAAGGCCAAGTTATTACCTCGTACCCCTGCACATGGACTCAGTACTGGTTCCTCTTGGTTAAGGCCAAGTTATTACCTCGTACCCCTGCACATTGACAGTATGGGCTCCTCTTGGTTAAGGCCAAGTTATTACCTCGTACCCCTGCACATGGACTCAGTACTGGTTCCTCTTGGTTAAGGCCAAGTTATTACCTCGTACCCCTGCACATGGACTCAGTACTGGTTCCTCTTGGTTAAGGCCAAGTTATTACCTCGTATCCCTGCACATTGACAGTATGGGCTCCTCTTGGTTAAGGCCAAGTTATTACCTCGTACCCCTGCACATGGACTCAGTACTGGTTCCTCTTGGTTAAGGCCAAGTTATTACCTCGTACCACTGCACATGAACTCAGTACTGGTTCCTCTTGGTTAAGGCCAAGTTATTACCTCGTACCCCTGCACATTGACAGTATGGGCTCCTCTTGGTTAAGGCCAAGTTATTACCTCGTACCACTGCACATGGACTCAGTACTGGTTCCTCTTGGTTAAAGTCAAGTTATTACCTCGTACCACTGCACATGGACTCAGTACTGGTTCCTCTTGGTTAAAGCCAAGTTATTACCTCGTACCCCTGCACATGGACTCAGTACTGGTTCCTCTTTGTTAAGGCCACGTTATTACCTCGTACCCCTGTACATGGACTCAGTACTGGTTCCTCTTTGTTAAGGCCAAGTTATTACCTCGTACCCCTGTACATGGACTCAGTACTGGTTCCTCTTGGTTAAGGCCAAGTTATTACCTCGTACCCCTGTACATGGACTCAGTACTGGTTCCTCTTGGTTAAGGCCAACCTACAGGGTGTCATTATATATGCATCCCTCTTGTTGTTATTTTATATTATGTTTCTCTCTGCATTGTTGTGAAGGGCCCCGTCGGGGAGCATTTCACTGTTAGTCTACACCTGTTGTTTCTCTCTGCATTGTTGTGAAGGGGACCCGTCGGGGAGCATTTCACTGTTAGTCTACACCTGTTGTTTCTCTCTGCATTGTTGTGAAGGGGACCCGTCAGGGGGCATTTCACTGTTAGTCTACACCTGTTGTTTCTCTCTGCATTGTTGTGAAGGGGACCCGTCAGGGAGCATTTCACTGTTAGTCTACACCTGTTGTTTCTCTCTGCATTGTTGTGAAGGGGACCCGTCAGGGAGCATTTCACTGTTAGTCTACACCTGTTGTTTCTCTCTGCATTGTTGTGAAGGGGACCCGTCAGGGAGCATTTCACTGTTAGTCTACACCTGTTGTTTCTCTCTGCATTGTTGTGAAGGGGACCCGTCAGGGAGCATTTCACTGTTAGTCTACACCTGTTGTTTCTCTCTGCATTGTTGTGAAGGGCCCCGTCGGGGAGCATTTCACTGTTAGTCTACACCTGTTGTTTCTCTCTGCATTGTTGTGAAGGGGACCCGTCAGGGAGCATTTCACTGTTAGTCTACACCTGTTGTTTCTCTCTGCATTGTTGTGAATGGGGACCCGTCGGGAGCATTTCACTGTTAGTCTACACCTGTTGTTTCTCTCTGCATTGTTGTGAAGGGCCCCGTCGGGGAGCATGTTTCACTGTTAGTCTACACCTGTTGTTTCTCTCTGCATTGTTGTGAAGGGCCCCGTCAGGGAGCATTTCACTGTTAGTCTACACCTGTTGTTTACAAAGCATGTGACAAATACAATTTGATTTGACTCATAACTTCAGTCCATCGTATGTGTGTGTGTGGATGGATGGATGGATGTTGACTCATAACCTCTGTCCATAGTATGTGTGGATGGATGGATGTTGACTCATAACCTCTGTCCATAGTATGTGTGTGGATGGATGGATGGATGGATGGATGGATGGATGGATGGATGGATGGATGGATGGATGTTGACTCATAACCTCTGTCCATAGTATGTGTGGATGGATGGATGGGTGGATGTTGACTCATAACCTCTGTCCATAGTATGTGTGTGTGGATGGATGGATGGATGGATGGATGGATGGATGGTGACTCATATCTTCAGTCCATAGTATGTGTGTGTGTGGATGGATGGATGGATGGATGGATGTTGACTCATAACCTCTGTCCATAGTATGTGTGGATGGATGGATGTTGACTCATAACCTCTGTCCATAGTATGTGTGTGTGTGGATGGATGGATGGATGTTGACTCATAACCTCTGTCCATAGTATGTGTGGATGGATGGATGTTGACTCATAACCTCCGTCCATAGTATGTGTGGATGGATGGATGGATGGATGGATGTTGACTCATAACCTCTGTCCATAGTATGTGTGGATGGATGGATGGATGGATGGATGTTGACTCATAACCTCTGTCCATAGTATGTGTGGATGGATGGATGGATGGATGTTGACTCATAACCTCTGTCCATAGTATGTGTGTGTGTGGATGGATGGATGGATGTTGACTCATAACCTCTGTCCATAGTATGTGTGGATGGATGGATGTTGACTCATAACCTCTGTCCATAGTATGTGTGGATGGATGGATGGATGGATGTTGACTCATAACCTCTGTCCATAGTATGTGTGTGGATGGATGGATGGATGTTGACTCATAACCTCTGTCCATAGTATGTGTGGATGGATGGATGTTGACTCATAACCTCTGTCCATAGTATGTGTGTGGATGGATGGATGGATGGATGTTGACTCATAACCTCCGTCCATAGTATGTGTGTGGATGGATGGATGGATGTTGACTCATAACCTCTGTCCATAGTATGTGTGTGGATGGATGGATGGATGACTCATAACCTCTGTCCATAGTATGTGTGTGGATGGATGGATGGATGGATGGATGTTGACTCATAACCTCTGTCCATAGTATGTGTGTGGATGGATGGATGGATGGATGGATGGATGGATGGATGGATGGATGGATGGATGGATGGATGGATGGATGGATGGATGGATGTTGACTCATAACCTCTGTCCATAGTATGGATGGATGGATGGATGGATGGATGGATGGATGGATGGATGGATGGATGGATGGATGGATGGATGGATGGATGGCTGTTGACTCATATCTTGTTCTCTTCGGTGTAGTTTTATCATGAAGGTCGATCAAGCGTCATATTGGTGCAGTATGATTGGAAACGCTCAGTAAATATTGTCTTTCTGTGAATTGAGAGGATATTTCTGACTTCTTCAAAACAAACAAGGAGAAGTGATTGGACAGGCCGGTCTGTCTGTTACCTGCAGGTCCATTGGAAATGATGGAATCTGTATTTTTATGATGACTTAGATTGTGATGTTCATTTCCTGTTGGGAACAGAGGAGAACTGTGCAGTGGAACAGATGACACACACACACACACACACCTCTCTCTCTCTGCATCACTCACCGAGTTATCATCCAGCCGTTTGTCTGTTTAGCTCACAGATCGTCCGTCCGTTCCTCGATGGGAAATCACCACCGCCTGGCCGCTGTGTGTGTGTGTGTGTGTGTGTGTGTGTGTGTGTGTGTGTGTGTGTGTGTGTGTGTGTGTGTGTGTGTGTGTGTGTGTGTGTGTGTGTGTGTGTGTGTGTGTGTGTGTGTGTGTGTGTGTGTGTGTGTGTGTGTGTGTATCATAGGGCTATTTTATCTCTTCTCTCAGTTTAGAAAGAATCTATTTATCTCTCTTTATAGAAACAGCATGCTTTGTTGGCTGATTGAAGAAAGTGGGAAAACAAACACACACACACACACACACAGCCTGTTTCACTTGCAGACGTGCCTGGCCAACGTGTGTGTGTGTGTTCCCATGCCTGGCAGTGCCCATCCTCCAGGTGGTCTTGTGGCAGACTGGGGAGGAGGAGACTGGCAACATGGCAGCCATGCCAACCTGGAGGAGAGGAGACAGACAGCCCCCCCCCCCTCCCCCAAAGACCTGGGGAACATACACACAGCCAGCCAACCTGGAGGAGAGGAGACAGACAGACCCCCCCCCCTCCCCAAAGACCTGGGGAACATACACACAGCCAGCCAACCTGGAGGAGAGGAGACAGACAGACCCCCCCCCTCTCCAAAGACCTGGGGAACATACACACAGGAGAGGAGACATACCTCCCCCCCAGTCACCCAGCCTCTCTCTCTCTCTACTCCAGTCACCCAGCCTCTCTCTCTATCTCTCCATAAGCCCAGCCTCTCTCTCTATCTCTCTCTCTCCATAAGCCCAGCCTCTCTCTCAATCTCTCTCTCTCTCTCTCCGGAAGCCCAGCCTTTCTCTCTATCTGTCTCTCTCCATAAGCCCAGCCTCTCTCTCTATCTGTCTCTCTCCATAAGCCCAGCCTCTCTCTCTATCTCTCTCTCTCCATAAGCCCAGCCTCTCTCTATCTCTCTCTCTCCATAAGCCCAGCCTCTCTCTCTATCTCTCTCTCCAGAAGCCCAGCCTTTCTCTCTATCTGTCTCTCTCCATAAGCCCAGCCTCTCTCTCTATCTCTCTCTCTCCGGAAGCCCAGCCTTTCTCTCTATCTGTCTCTCTCCATAAGCCCAGCCTTTCTCTCTATCTCTCTCTCTCCAGAAGCCCAGCCTCTCTCTCTATCTCTCTCTCCAGAAGCCCAGCCTCTCTCTCTATCTCTCTCCAGAAGCCCAGCCTCTCTCTCTATCTCTCTCTCCATAAGCCCAGCCTCTCTCTCTGTCTGTCTCTCTCCAGAAGCCCAGCCTCTCTGTCTGTCTCTCTCCATAAGCCCAGCCTCTCTGTCTGTGTGTACCAGCCTCAGCTGTGTTGGGGTCGCTCCGTATGCCTGACTGACTGGCCATCTGCCGGAC
The DNA here is from genome assembly GCF_021184085.1 of Oncorhynchus gorbuscha. Taxonomy (NCBI): domain Eukaryota; kingdom Metazoa; phylum Chordata; class Actinopteri; order Salmoniformes; family Salmonidae; genus Oncorhynchus; species Oncorhynchus gorbuscha. The sequence goes on from NW_025745169.1 coordinate 51,126, forward strand.
AAACTGGACCCAACTGGATCCTAGTGAGACGGAGAGAGAGATGGAGAGTGGGGGAGGGGGAGAGAGATGGAGAGTGGGGGAGGGGGAGAGATGGAGAGTGGGGGAGGGGGAGAGAGATGGAGAGTGGGGGAGGGGAGAGAGATGGAGAGTGGGGGGAGAGATGGAGAGAGAGGGAGGGGGAGAGAGATGGAGAGTGGGGGAGGGGGAGAGAGATGGGGGAGGATGATGTAGAGAGATGGAGGTGGAGAGAGATGGGGGAGAGTGGGAGGATGATGGAGAGAGGGGAAGGTGGAGAGAGATGGGGGAGAGTGGGAGGATGATGGAGAGAGAGGGAAGGTGAGTGTGGGAGGATTATGGATAGAGAGAACTCAGGCCACATGACTCTCCCTATCTGCTCTTCTGCCTGGCTCTGCTTTATCAGCCAGGAAGGGCAGCTTGACATGACTGCCCTGGGCGTGCATTCAGACTGCGAGGTTAGATCACTTCAAACTCCCATCCTGCATCACTTACATTACATGTTCTATTCATGGCTGATTCACTGGCTACATGCTGATCTCATGTTTCACACCGAGGAAGAGGATTCACTGTAGATTATCAGTGGTAAACCATCAACTCAGTGGCACAAATATGTATTGCAAATCAATATTTGTATTGAGATAACTGTATACTGGAGGAAGGGGAGGACCATCCTCGCCAGGGAATTTCATAAAAAATATATTAAATATATTCACGTCACCAAATAATTTATTAAAACACACAGTTTTGTAATGAAGGTATGCAGATACCTCAGCAGCACTCTGTAGGGTAGCACCATGGTGCAGCCGGAGGACAGCTAGCTTCCGTCCTCCTCTGGGTACATTGACTTCAATACAAAACCTAGGAGGCTCATGGTTCTCACCCCCTTCCATAGACTTACACAGTAATCATGACAACTTCCGGAGGATGTCCTCCAATCTTTTCAGAGCTTGCAGCATGAACTGACATGTTGTCCACCCAATCAAATGATCAGATAATGAATATAGTAGTGAAAGCATAAGCTACAGCTAACTAGCACTGCAGTGCATAAAACGTGGTGAGACAGCATCCTGACTGGTTGCATCACTGCCTGGTACGGCAACGACTCGGCCTCCGACCGCAAGGCACTACAGAGGGCAGTGCGTATGACCCATGTACATCACTGGCCAAGGTACCGGTACCCCCCTTGACTCGGTACCGGTACCCCCTGTATATAGTCTCCACATTGACTCTGTACCGTAATACCCTGTATATAGTCTCCACATTGACTCTGTACCGTAACACCCTGTATATAGTCTCCACATTGACTCTGTACCGTAACACCCTGTATATAGCCTCCATATTGACTCTGTAACGTAATACCCTGTATAAAGCCTCCACATTGACTCTGTACCGTAACACCCTGTATATAGCCTCCACATTGACTCTGTACCATAACACCCTGTATATAGCCTCCACATTGACTCTGTACCGGTACCCCCTGTATATAGCCTCCACATTGACTCTGTACTGTAACACCCTGTATATAGCCTCCACATTGACTCTGTACCGTAACACCCTGTATATAGCCTCCACATTGACTCTGTACTGGTACCCCTGTATATAGCCTCCACATTGACTCTGTACCGGCACACCCTAACCTCCACCCTGTATAACACCCTGTAGCCTCCACATTGACTCTGTACCATAACACCCTGTATAGAGCCTCCACATTGACTCTGTACCGGTACCCCCTGTATATAGCCTCCACATTGACTCTGTACCGTAACACCCTGTATATAGCCTCCACATTGACTCTGTACCGTAATACCCTGTATATAGTCTCCACATTGACTCTGTACCGTAACACCCTGTATATAGCCTCCACATTGACTCTGTACCATAATACCCTGTATATAGCCTCCACATTGACTCTGTACCGTAACACCCTGTAATACCCTGTATATAGTCTCCACATTGACTCTTAACTGTATATAGCCTCCACATTGACTCTTACTCGTTACCCCCTTTATTTCCTCCATTTGTATTTTTTAACTACTTTGTTGGTTACATTGACTTGTAATTAAGCATTTCCTGTATAGGTCTCCACATTGACTCTGTACCGGTACCCCCTGTATATAGCAATTCAATTTGAGAAACACCCTGTATACAGCTTCCACATTTTTGTAAATAAATTATTAGTCTCCACAAAACTCTAACCGGAATACCCTGTATGAGTCTCCACATTGACTCTGTAATCGTTTTTTAGTCCTCACTTTGACTCTGTACTCAGCTACACCCTGTATACAGCTAGCACATTGACTCTGTACCAAACACCCAGCTATAGTCTCCACATTGACTCTGACCGATGCCCTGTTATAGCTCCACATTGACTATGTACCAACACCCTGTATAGGGAGCTACATTGACTCTGTACCGTAGCCCTGTATATAGTCTCCACATTGACTCTGTACCGTAATACCCTGTATGTAGTCTCACTATTGTTATTTAACAGAGAGGGATGCTATGTTAGCTACTGGCTACTGGTTATCCTACAGTATTTTTTAAACTACTTTGTTGGTTAGGGGCTTGTAATTAAGCATTTCACTGTAAGGTCTACATGTGTTGTTAGCTAGCTGGCTATGGTTACCCAATTTGAGAGGGATGCTATGTTTTTTAGCTAACTGTATGGCTCTTACAAAAATTATCCAACAGAGAGGGTATGTTACCCCCTTTTAGCTCACTTTCTATTACCAACAGCTAGCTATGCAGCTAGCTAGTTATACCAAACAGAAACAGAGGGATGCTATGTTAGCTAGCTGGCTATGGTTACCCAACAGAGAGGGATGCTATGTTAGCTAGCTGGCTATGGCTATCCAACAGAGAAGGATGCTATGTTAGCTAGCTGGCTATGGTTATCCAACACTGGAACTCTTCCATGTCAAGGTAAACATTTGGTTTTATTAATTTATTGCTAAACTGCTTGCTGCTGACTGTACACTGTACTGCATGATTGTAGCAGGTTTACTAACGCGTTAGTTAGTTCCAGTAGCTATGTTGACTATGAAGTTAATATGGTGACAACGATGTAGGCTGTGTGTAGCGGTTATGATATGAATGTTTGGCTAGGAATGGTCTCTTTGTCTTGTCACAGACAGCTGATGTGTTGTGCACTGAAGTCCACAAGCGAAGGGAAAAGGCGACAGGAGGAGAGAGTGTAGATGCGAGAAGGAATTATACAATGATCAGCACGTGGCTGCTATGAAAGTCAACTGTTTGCCTGTGATCAGGGGTGTATTCATTCCACCGATTCTATTCAGAGAAAAAAAAAGTTCTTAAACAGAAGCAAACTTAAACAAAACGGGGATAAACATACCTGAACCTGTCCAATAGAAACTCTGGTTTGCAACTGTTGGACTAATGATTAAACCCTAGATCAGCTAGATGCAGGCAAGAGTGTTCAAGGCAGTATTGAATGTGTCACTGCCTGGCCAAACATATTCTCTCGACCTATGTTGTAATCTTTAATTCATAGTCTATGTTGTATCAACCTCATGATGGGTATAGCGACAATTAGAGTATCATGTAGTAGCCTAAACCTATCACTGAACTGGGTGAATGGAATATGAATGACAGTAACCTAAACCTATCACTGAACTGGGTGAATGGAATATGAATGACAGTAGCCTAAACCTATCACTGAACTGGGTGAATGGAATATGAATGACAGTCATCCAATAGGATGTAATAGAAATAAGGCAATTATCATGGGGGGAAAAATAGAATCATCCTCCCTCATGTTAAACGGCACCAACCGCCTCCGATGCTGACCATATACTTGACAGAGAGAATGTTGTTTCATTTTTTAATTTTTTTAAATTTTATTTTTACCTTTATTTAACTAGGAAAGTCAGTTAAAGAACAAATTCTTATTTTCAATGACGGCCTAGGAACAGTGGGTTAACTGCCTGTTCAGGGCAGAACGACAGAATTGTACCTTGTCAGCTCGGGGGTTTGAACTTGCAACCTTTCGGTTACTAGTCCAACTCGCTAACCACTAGGCTACCCTGCCGCCCCTACACTCTAACCACTAGGCTACCCTGCCGCCTCTACACTCTAACCACTAGGCTACCCTGCCGCTTCTACACTCTAACCACTAGGCTACCCTGCCTCCTCTACACTCTAACCACTAGGCTACCCTACTGACAAGAGTGTATCAACCTCATGATGTAGGTATAGCGACAATTAGAGTATCCCCTACACTCTAACCACTAGGCTACCCTTCCGCCTCTACACTCTAACCACTAGGCTACCCTGCCGCCTCTACACTCTAACAACTAGGCTACCCTGCCGCCTCTACACTCTAACCACTAGGCTACCCTGCCGCCTCACTCTACCACTAACCACTCTAACCACTAGGCTACCCTGCCGCCTCTACACTCTAACCACTAGGCTACCCTGCCACCTCTACACTCTAACCACTAGGCTACCCTGCCGCCTCTACACTCTAACCACTAGGCTACCCTGCCGCCTCTACACTCTAACCACTAGGCTACCCTGCCACCTCTACACTCTAACCACTAGGCTACCCTGCCGTCCCTACACTCTAACCACTAGGCTACCCTGCCGTCCCTACACTCTAACCACTAGGCTACCCTGCCGTCCTACACTCTAACCACTAGGCTACCCTGCCGTCCCTACACTCTAACCACTAGGCTGTAACCCTAGCCACCCTGCCCCTACACTCTAACCACTAGGCTACCCTGCCGCTGTACCTCTACACTCTAACCACTAGGCCACCCTGCCACCTCTACACTCTAACCACTAGGCTACCCTGCCACCTCTACACTCTAACCACTAGGCTACCCTGCCGCCTCTACACTCTAACCACTAGGCCACCCTGCCACCTTTGCTGCCGCCTCTACACTCTAACCACTAGGCTACCCTGCCACCTCTACACTCTAACCACTAGGCTACCCTGCCAGCCTCTACACTCTAACCACTAGGCTACCCTGCCGCTCTACACTCTAACCACTAGGCTACCCTGCCGTCCCTACACTCTAACCACTAGGCTACCCTGCCACCTCTACACTCTAACCACTAGGCTACCCTGCCACCTCTACACTCTAACCACTAGGCTACCCTGCCACCTCTACACTCTAACCACTAGGCTACCCTGCCACCTCTACACTCTAACCACTAGGCTACCCTGCCGTCCTCTACACTCTAACCACTAGGCTACCCTGCCACCCTACACTCTAACCACTAGGCCACCCTGCCACCTCTACACTCTAACCACTAGGCTACCCTGCCACCTCTACACTCTAACCACTAGGCTACCCTGCCGCCTCTACACTCTAACCACTAGGCCACCCTGCCACCTCTACACTCTAACCACTAGGCTACCCTGCCACCTCTACACTCTAACCACTAGGCTACCCTGCCGCCTCTACACTCTAACCACTAGGCTACCCTGCCACCTCTACACTCTAACCACTAGGCTACCCTGCCGTCCCTACACTCTAACCACTAGGCTACCCTGCCGTCCCTACACTCTAACCACTAGGCTACCCTGCCACCTCTACACTCTAACCACTAGGCTACCCTGCCACCTCTACACTCTAACCACTAGGCTACCCTGCCACCTCTACACTCTAACCACTAGGCTACCCTGCCGTTGTTTCATAAATAAATGATTCATAAATAAATGATTGCCTGTAGCTAGTCAGTAGTTAGAAATACAGCCAAATAATTGGCCTCCAGAAGCTTGTCTTCCCTCTTTATGTAGTTATCTGTATACGGGATGTTATTGCCCTCAATAATCACATTGTAAATCAAAGTTGAGAAAGGCAGAAGGTTTCATAAGACGAGAGGACGGAGAATGTGAGGATTGTAGAGGTTGTTGGAGAGGTTATATTTCACCAGCTTTATTTAATGAAAAGTCTGTTTCTGTTTGCTGTAGCGGAGGTGAGAACGCACAGTGGTGAGGTAACACGTTGGTCAAACATTAGCTTGTGTTTGGCTAGCAGGTCAGAGGTCTGAGGTGAGTGGCTGGCAGGGAGGTAGCTGATGTTTGGCTAGCAGGGCGGTAGCTGATGTTTGGCTAGCAGGGCGGTAGCTGATGTTTGGCTGGCAGGGTGGTAGCTGATGTTTGGCTAGCACGGCGGTAGCTGATGTTTGGCTAGCAGGGCGGTAGCTGATGTTTGGCTAGCAGGGCGGTAGCTGATGTTTGGCTAGCAGGGCGGTAGCTGATGTTTGGCTAGCAGGGCGGTAGCTGATAGCTGTTTGGCTAGCAGGGCGGTAGCTGATGTTTGGCTAGCAGGGCGGTGTTTGGCTAGCAGGGCGGTAGCTGATGTCTGATGTTTGGCTAGTTTGGCAGGGCGGTAGCTGATGTTTGGCTAGCAGGGTGGTAGCTGATGTTTGGCTAGCAGGTCAGAGGAGTAACTGGGACTTAATCTAGCCAGCTGGGACTGGTCTGGACCACATGTTTGGAGTAGTAACTGGGACTTAATCTAGCCAGCTGGGACTGGTCTGGACCACATGTTTGGAGTAGTAACTGGGACTTAATCTAGCCAGCTGGGACTGGTCTGGACCACATGTTTGGAGTAGTAACTGGGACTTAATCTAGCCAGCTGGGACTGGTCTGGACCACCTGTTTGGAGTAGTAACTGGGACTTAATCTAGCCATCTGGGACTGGTCTGGACCACCTGTTTGGGTTTGGAGTAGTAACTTGGACTTAATCTAGCCAGCTGGGACTGGTCTGGACCACCTGTTTGGGTTTGGAGTAGTAACTTGGACTTAATCTAGCCAGTTGGGACTGGTCTGGACCACATGTTTGGAGTAGTAATCTGGACTTAATCTAGCCAGTTGGGACTGGTCTGGACCACCTGTTTGGGTTTGGAGTAGTAATCTGGACTTAATCTAGCCAGTTGGGACTGGTCTGGACCACCTGTTTGGAGTAGTAACATGGACTTAATCTAGCCATTTGGGACTGGTCTGGTCCACCTGTTTGGGTTTGGAGTAGTAACATGGACTTAATCTAGCCAGTTGGGACTGGTCTGGACCACCTGTTTGGGTTTGGAGTAGTAACTTGGATTTAATCTAGCCAGCTGGGATTGGTCTGCTAGAAAGGTTTGAGATCACATAGTTAGTCACAGTCTTCTGAGTTAAATAGCTGGCATTGGGAAGACCCCTACATCATGTGTTGTGTGACTTGTCTTCTGTCTGTGTGGACAGGTCTCTCTTTACTGCCGGGTGTGTGGTGTGGACAGTGACACCCTACCGGTCTGTCTGTGTGTCAGTGACACCCTGTGTGGACAGCGACACCCTACCGGTCTGTCTGTCTGTCTGTGGACAGCGACATCCTACCGGTCCTACCGGTCTGTCTGTCTGTCTGTGGACAGTGACACCCTACCGGTCTGTCTGTCTGTGTGGACAGTGACACCCTACCGGTCTGTCTGTCTGTGTGGACAGTGACACCCTACCGGTCTGTCTGTCTGTGTGGACAGCGACACCCTACCGGTCTGTCTGTGTGGTTTGGACAGCGACACCCTACCGGTCTGTCTGTGTGGACAGCGACACCCTACCAGTCTGTCTGTGTGGACAGAGACACCCTACCAGTCTGTCTGTGTGGACAGCGACACCCTACCGGTCTGTCTGTGTGGACAGTGACACCCTACCGGTCTGTCTGTGTGGACAGAGACACCCTACCGGTCTGTCTGTCTGTGTGGACAGTGACACGGTACCGGTCTGTCTGTCTGTGTGGACAGCGACACCCTACCGGTCTGTCTGTGTGGTTTGGACAGCGACACCCTACCGGTCTGTCTGTGTGGACAGTGACACCCTACCGGTCTGTCTGTCTGTGGACAGAGACACCCTACCAGTCTGTCTGTCTGTCTGTGACAGCGACACCCTACCGGTCTGTCTGTGTGGACAGTGACACCCTACCGGTCTGTCTGTGTGGACAGAGACACCCTACCGGTCTGTCTGTGTGGACAGCGACACCCTACCGGTCTGTCTGTCTGTCTGTGTGGACAGTGACACCCTACCAGTCTGTCTGTGTGGACAGAGACACCCTACCGGTCTGTCTGTGTGGACAGCGACACCCTACCGGTCTGTCTGTGTGGACAGCGACACCCTACCGGTCTGTCTGTGTGGTGTGGACAGCGACACCCTACCGGTCTGTCTGTGTGGACAGCGACACCCTACCCTGTCTGTGTGGACAGCGACACCCTACCGTCTGTCTGTCTGGACAGCGACACCCTACCAGTCTGTCTGTGTGGACAGAGACACCCTACCGGTCTGTCTGTGTGGACAGCGACACCCTACCGGTCTGTCTGTGTGGACAGCGACACCCTACCGGTCTGTCTGTGTGGACAGCGACACCCTACCGGTCTGTCTGTGTGGACAGCGACACCCTACCGGTCTGTCTGTGTGGACAGCGACACCCTACCGGTCTGTCTGTGTGGACAGCGACACCCTACCGGTCTGTCTGTGTGGACAGCGACACCCTACCGGTCTGTCTGTGTGGACAGCGACACCCTACCGGTCTGTCTGTGTGGACAGCGACACCCTACCGGTCTGTCTGTGTGGACAGCGACACCCTACCGTCTGTCTGTGACAGCGACACCCTACCGGTCTGTCTGTGTGGACAGCTGACACCCTACCGGTCTGTCTGTGTGGACAGCGACACCCTACCTGTCTGTCTGTCTGTCTGTGGACAGCGACACCCTACCGTCTGTGGACAGCGACACCCTACCGGTCTGTCTGTGTGGACAGCGACACCCTACCGGTCTGTCTGTGTGGACAGCGACACCCTACCGGTCTGTCTGTGTGTGTGGACAGCGACACCCTACCGGTCTGTCTGTGTGGACAGCGACACCCTACCGGTCTGTCTGTGTGGACAGCGACACCCTACCGGTCTGTCTGTGTGGGACAGCGACACCCTACCGGTCTGTCTGTGTGTGGACAGCGACACCCTACCGCTGTCTGTCTGTCTGTGTGGACACCCTACCGGTCTGTCTGTGTGTGGACAGCGACACCCTACCGGTCTGTCTGTGTGGACAGCGACACCCTACCGGTCTGTCTGTGTGGACAGCGACACCCTACCGGTCTGTCTGTGTGGACAGCGACACCCTACCGGTCTGTCTGTGTGGACAGCGACACCCTACCGGTCTGTCTGTGTGGACAGCGACACCTGTGTGGACAGCGACACCCTACCGGTCTGTCTGTGTGGACAGCGACACCCTACCGGTCTGTCTGTGTGGACAGCGACACCCTACCAGTCTGTCTGTGTGGACAGCGACACCCTACCGGTCTGTCTGTGTGGACAGAGACACCCTACCGGTCTGTCTGTGTGGACAGCGACACCCTACCAGTCTGTCTGTGTGGACAGCGACACCCTACCAGTCTGTCTGTGTGGACAGAGACACCCTACCGGTCTGTCTGTGTGGACAGCGACACCCTACCGGTCTGTCTGTGTGGACAGCGACACCCTACCAGTCTGTCTGTGTGGACAGCGACACCCTGAGTGATTCAGGAAGTGTGAACATCATGCATCTGTGTGTGTGTGTGTGTGTGTGTGTGTGTGTGTGTGTGTGTGTGTGTGTGTGTGTGTGTGTGTGTGTGTGTGTGTGTGTGTGTGTGTGTGTGTGTGTGTGTGTGTGTGTGTGTGTGTGGGTGGGTGGGTGGGTGGGTGTGGGTGGGTGGTGTGTGTGTGTGAGAGCCAGGGCAGTCCCTGGACACAGGGTGTGAGACACACTGTAATGGAAACCAGACGAGGGGAATTATGAGCCAGTGGGTTTTCATTTCTCTCTCCCCTCCTGTCCCTCTTTTCACACTCCTCCTCCCCTCTCCTATCCTGTCCTCTCCTCTCTCTTTCCTCTCATCTACCTCTCTTGTGCCAGTGTGATGAAGTTAGCAGGGCCTCTCCTAGTTAATCTATCTTCCTGTACCAACAGTTTACAGCAGGCTGAGGAATCCTGCAGCTCAGTGTCCTCTTCCTGAAGCGTATGATTGGTCCAGGGCCAGACGACTGCTGTCATTGAGACGGAACGTTGTCGAATTCAGCCAAAGATGTTATTTTTGTTAACTGGATAATCGAGCTAAATATTTAGACTGAAATACATGTTATGTACCCTCAGCTTCCCAGAACAGTAAAATACATGGTATATATCCTCAGCTTCCCAGAACAGTAAAATACATGGTATATACCCTCAGCTTCCCAGAACAGTAAATACATGTTATTTACCCTCAGCTTCCCAGAACAGTAAAATACATGTTATTTACCCTCAGCTTCCCAGAACAGTAAATACATGTTATTTACCCTCAGCTTCCCAGAACAGTAAATACATGTTATTTACCCTCAGCTTCCCAGAACAGTAAAATACATGTTATTTACCCTCAGCTTCCCAGAACAGTAACAGTAGTTGCCGTGGTAACCAAACAAACATAAATCATTGCTAGTTTATCTAACCAAACTGTCAGTCCGAGCATGACATTATGAAAATCTAATTCAACAGTATGCCAACAACGTTTTCAATTCCGACTGTTGCTTTAAAAGCAGCTCAAACATATAACGTGTAAGAACGAACTATAGCCATGGAATTATACCGTGCAAATATACCGTGCTTTATAGGGAAATAATGCACGCTCTAGAATGCCCTTCAAGCCAATCAGAAAGGAGTATGCAACAATGCCATGTTCTAAATGTTATTATGAATTGTGTAGTTTGAGCCCTGAATTCTGATTGGCTGAAAGCCGTAGTATATCAGACAAAACAGGTATTTCTACTGGTCTAATTAGGTTGGTAACCAGTTCATAACAGCAACAAGGCTCCACGGGGGGTTTGTGATATGGCCAATATACCACGGCTCTGCATTGCTTCGTGCCTAAGAACAGCCCATAGCCGTGGTATATTGGCCGTATACCACACCCTCCCCGGGCCTTATTGCTTAATTATACCCTCAGCTTCTCAGAGCAGTAAAATACATGTTATTAATGAAGGGGTGTACATGAATATAGTGTAGATAGAGTAGAGTAGTTAACATGACTATAGTGTAGATAGAGTAGAGTAGTTAACATGAATATAGTGTAGATACAGTCCAGTAGAGTAGTTAACATGAATATAGTGTAGATACAGCCAGTAGAGTAGTTAACATGAATATAGTGTAGATGTAGAGTAGTTAACATGAATATAGTGTAGATACAGCCAGTAGAGTAGTTAACATGAATATAGTGTAGATACAGCCAGTAGAGTAGTTAACATGAATATAGTGTAGATGTAGAGTAGTTAACATGAATATAGTGTAGATGTAGAGTAGTTAACATGAATATAGTGTAGATACAGCCAGTAGAGTAGTTAACATGAATATAGTGTAGATACAGCCAGTAGAGTAGTTAACATGAATATAGTGTAGATACAGTAGAGTAGTTAACATGAATATAGTGTAGATACAGCCAGTAGAGTAGTTAACATGAATATAGTGTAGATAATGTCCAGTAGAGTAGTTAACATGAATATAGTGTAGATGTAGAGTAGTTAACATGAATATAGTGTAGATGTAGAGTAGTTAACATGAATATAGTGTAGATGTAGAGTAGTTAACATGAATATAGTGTAGATACAGCCAGTAGAGTAGTTAACATGAATATAGTGTAGATACAGCCAGTAGAGTAGTTAACATGAATATAGTGTAGATGTAGAGTAGTTAGCATGAATATAGTGTAGATACAGTAGAGTAGTTAACATGAATATAGTGTAGATACAGTAGAGTAGTTAACATGAATATAGTGTAGATACAGCCAGTAGAGTAGTTAACATGAATATAGTGTAGATAATGTCCAGTAGAGTAGTTAACATGAATATAGTGTAGATGTAGAGTAGTTAACATGAATATAGTGTAGATACAGTCATTCAGCAAGTAGTCAGACCCCTTGCCTTTTTCCAAATGTTGTTGCATTATAGCCTAATTCTAAAATCGATTAAATAAATTACAATTCTCATCAATCTACTACATACAATACCCCATAATGACATCACAATACCCCATAATGACATCACAATACCCCACAATGACATCACAATACCCCACAATGACATCACAATACACCACAATGACATCACAATACCCCATAATGACATCACAATACCCCATAATGACATCACACATCACCCCATAATGACATCACAATACCCCACATAATGACAACAATGACATCAATGACATCACAATACCCCGTAATGACATCACAATACCCCGTAATGACATCACAATACCCCATAATGACAACACAATACCCCATAATGAGAAAGGGAAACCAGGTTTTTAGAAATGTTTGCACATTTATTCTAAATAAAAACCATAAATACCTTATTTACGTAAGTATTCAGACCCTTGTGCTGTGAGACTTGAAATTGAGTTGAGGTGCATCCTGTTTCCATTGATCATCCTTGAGATGTTTCTACAACTTGATTGGAGTCCACCTGTGGTAAATTCAATTGATTGGACATGATTTGGAAAGGCACAGACCTGTCTATATAAGGTCCTACAGTAGACAGTGCATGTCAGAGCAAAAAAACAAGCCATGAGGTCAAAGGAATTGTCCCGTAGAGCTCCGAGACAGGATTGTGTCGAGGTACAGATCTGGGGAAAGGGTACCAAAACATTTCTGCAGCATTGAAGGTCCCCAAGAACACACTGGCCTCCATCATTCTTAAGTCGACAAATTTTGGAACCACCAAGACTCTTCCTAGAGCTGGCTGGCGGCCAAACTGAGCAATCGGGTGAGAAGGGCCTTGGTCAGGGAGGTGACCAAGAACCTGATGGTCACTCTGAAAGAGCTCCAGAGTTCCTCTGTGCAGATGGGAGGACCTTTCAGGACAACCATCTCTGCAGCACTCCACAAATCAGGCCCTTATGGTAGAGTGGCCAGACGGAAGCCACTCCTCAGTAAAAGGTACATTGACAGCCCCCTTGGAGTTAGCCAAAAGACACCTAAAGGCTCTCAGACCATGATTCTCTTGTCTGATGAAACCAAGATTGAACTCTTTGACCTGAATGCCAAGCATCACGTCTGGAGGAAACCTGGCACCATCCCTACGGTGAAGCATGGTGGTGGCAGCATCATGCTGTGGGTATGTTTTTCAGCTGCAGGGACTGGGAGACTAGACAGGATCGAGGGAAAGTTGAACGGAGCAAAGTACAGAGAGATCCGTGATGAAAACCTGCTCCAGAGCGCTCAGGACCTCAGACTGGGGTGAAGGACAGCGATCACAAGCACTCAGCCAAGACAAAGCAGGAGTCTCAATGTCCTTGAGTGGCCCAGCCAGAGCCCGGACGTGAACCCGATCAAATATCTCTGGAGAGACCTGAAAATAGCTGTGAAGCGACGCTCCCCATCCAACCTGACAGAGCTTGAAAGGATCTGCAGAGAAGAATGTGAGAAACTCCACAAATACAGGTGTGCCAAGCTTGTAGTGTCATACCCAAGAAGACTCAATGCTGTAATCACTGCCAAAGGTGCTTCAACAAAGTACTGAGTAAAGGGTTTGAATACTTATATTAAATGTCATATATGTTTTTATATATATATATGGAGGAAATATATACCTTTGCAAACGTTTCTAAAAACCCATTTTTGCTTGGTTATTATGGGGTATTGTGATGCCATTATGGGGTATTGTGATGTCATTATGGGGTATTGTGATGTCATTATGGGGTATTGTGATGTCATTATGGGGTATTGTGATGTCATTGTGGGGTATTGTGATGTCATTATGGGGTATTGAGATGTAAATATGGGGTATTGAGATGTCATTGTTGGGTAATTGTGATGTCATCGTTGGGTAATTGTGATATCATTATGGGGTATTGTGATGTCATTATGGGGTATTGTGATGTCATTATGGGGTATTGTGATGTCATTATGGGGTATTGTGATGTCATTATGGGGTATTGTGATGTCATTATGGGGTATTGTGATGCCATTATGGTGTGTTGAGTGTAGACTTATGAGGGAAAACTACTATTTAATCTGTTTTCGAATAAGGCTGTAACGTAATGTGTATATATATATAGATGCGGGATGTATATATAATATATATGTGTATATATATATAGATATGGGATGTATATCTAATATATATGTGTGTGTATATATCTATAGATGTGGGATGTATATATAATATATGTGTGTATATATCTATAGATGTGGGATGTATATATAATATATATGTGTGTATATATAGAGGGACAGAACCCAGAGGGACAGAACCCAGAGGGACAGAACCCGAGGGACAGAACCCAGAGGGACAGAACCCAGAGGGACAGAACCCAGAGGGCCAGAACCCAGAGGGACAGAACCCAGAGGGACAGAACCCAGATGAAGATGGACAGAACCCAGTGGATGAGGGACAGAACCCAGATGAAGATGGACAGAACCCAGTGGATGAGGGACAGATCCCAGTGGATGAGGGACACAACCCAGAGGAAGAGGGACAGAACCCAGTGGATGAGGGACAGAACCCAGTGGATGAGGGACAGAACCCAGTGGATGAGGGACAGAACCCAGTGGATGAGGGACAGAACCCAGTGGATGAGGGACAGAACCCAGTGGATGAGGGACAGAACCCAGTGGATGAGGGACAGAACCCAGTGGATGATGGACAGAACCCAGTGGATGATGGACAGAACCCAGTGGATGAGGAACAGAACCCAGTGGATGAGGGACAGAACCCAGTGGATGAGGGACAGAACCCAGTGGATGAGGGACAGAACCCAGTGGATGAGGGACAGAACCCAGTGGATGAGGGACAGAACCCAGAGGAAGAGGGACAGAAAACAGAGGGAGAGAGAGAAGGAAAACAAGATGAAGTTGTTCCACCAGCGTCAGAGTGACGAGGTCAACTGGCGCCTCCACATCAACACAGCCGCTTGTTTACAACTGCATCAGCAACACTCACACGTGCAGCGCAACTCCAAAGCACAGAAACCGCGCCATGGAGGGCGAAAAAGCGGGAAAGAGAGAGACAATGATTGTTTCACAATCTTAGTCGTCTCTCTCTCTCTCTCTCTCTCTCTCTCTCTCTCTCTCTCTCTCTCTCTCTCTCTCTCTCTCTCTCTCTCTCTCTCGCTCTCTCTCTCTCTCACACGCTTCTATTCCCCTCCCGGGTAAACACTGGTTTTGGTTTCTGTGTTTTGGAGTCGAGCTGCACGCAGGTGTGAGTGTCGGAGACACAGTTGTCAGTTGTGCAAGAGAGTGAACGTTCAGTTGAGTGAGTCACCAGTGGCTCTAATCTCTCTGTGGGCTTTAAGTCACATTCATTTGCTACACGTGGCCTACGTCTTACAGCTGGTGTGTTGGGGGGTTGGGGGGGTGGGGGTGCAACCATGAGTTACATATTAATGGAGGGTCAATACTCACTTGAGAACTTGAGTTTTATATTCTGTTTTTAAAGGCTATAGAGAAAAACACATACGATAGTCTCTGTCCCAAATGAAACTATACTACCTATATAGTCCACTCCTTTAGTTCTCTACATATAGTCCACTCCTTTAGTTCTCTACATATAGTCCACTCCTTTAGTTCTCTACCCATAGTCCACTCCTTTAGTTCTCTACATATAGTCCACTCCTTTAGTTCTCTACATATAGTCCACTCCTTTAGTTCTCTACCCATAGTCCACTCCTTTAGTTCTCTACCCATAGTCCACCCTTTAGTTCTCTACATATAGTCCACTCCTTTAGTTCTCTACCCATAGTCCACTCCTTTAGTTCTCTACCCATAGTTCTCTACATATAGTCCACTCCTTTAGTTCTCTACCCATAGTCCACTCCTTTAGTTCTCTACCCATAGTCCACTCCTTTAGTTCTCTACCCATAGTCCACTCCTTTAGTTCTCTACCCATAGTCCACTCCTTTAGTTCTCTACCCATAGTTCTCTACCCATAGTCCACTCCTTTAGTTCTCTACATATAGTCCACTCCTTTAGTTCTCTACCCATAGTCCACTCCTTTAGTTCTCTACCCATAGTCCACTCCTTTAGTTCTCTACATATAGTCCACTCCTTTAGTTCTCTAGTTCCCATAGTCCACTCCTTTAGTTCTCTACCCATAGTTCTCTACCCATAGTCCACTCCTTTAGTTCTCTACCCATAGTCCACTCCTTTAGTTCTCTACATATAGTCCACTCCTTTAGTTCTCTACCCATAGTCCACTCCTTTAGTTCTCTACCCATAGTTCTCTACATATAGTCCACTCCTTTAGTTCTCTACATATAGTCCACTCCTTTAGTTCTCTACCCATAGTCCACTCCTTTAGTTCTCTACCCATAGTCCACTCATTTAGTTCTCTACCCATAGTCCACTCCTTTAGTTCTCTACATATAGTCCACTCCTTTAGTTCTCTACATATAGTCCACTCCTTTAGTTCTCTACCCATAGTCCACTCCTTTAGTTCTCTACATATAGTCCACTCCTTTAGTTCTCTACATATAGTCCACTCCTTTAGTTCTCTACATATAGTCCACTCCTTTAGTTCTCTACATATAGTCCACTCCTTTAGTTCTCTACATATAGTCCACTCCTTTAGTTCTCTACCCATAGTTCTCTACATATAGTCCACTCCTTTAGTTCTCTACCCATAGTCCATCCTTTAGTTCTCTACCCATATAGTCCACTCCTTTAGTTCTCTACCCATAGTTCTCTACCCATAGTCCACTCCTTTAGTTCTCTACATATAGTCCACTCCTTTAGTTCTCTACATATAGTCCACTCCTTTAGTTCTCTACCCATAGTCCACTCCTTTAGTTCTCTACATATAGTCCACTCCTTTAGTTCTCTACATATAGTCCACTCCTTTAGTTCTCTACCCATAGTCCACTCCTTTAGTTCTCTACATATAGTCCACTCCTTTAGTTCTCTACATATAGTCCACTCCTTTAGTTCTCTACCCATAGTTCTCACATCCACTTTTTAGTTCTCTACCCATAGTTCTCTAGTCCACTCCTTTAGTTCTCTACCCATAGTCCACTCCTTTAGTTCTCTACCCATAGTCCACTCCTTTAGTTCTCTACATATAGTCCACTCCTTTAGTTCTCTACCCATAGTTCTCTACATATAGTCCACTCCTTTAGTTCTCTAACCATAGTTCTCTACATATAGTCCACTCCTTTAGTTCTCTACCCATAGTTCTCTACATATAGTCCACTACTTTAGTTCTCTAACCATAGTTCTCTACATATAGTCCACTCCTTTAGTTCTCTAGTTCCCATAGTTCTCTACATAGTCCACTCCTTTAGTTCTCTACCCATAGTTCTCTACATATAGTCCACTCCTTTAGTTCTCTACCCATAGTTCTCTACATATAGTCCACTCCTTTAGTTCTCTAACCATAGTTCTCTACATATAGTCCACTCCTTTAGTTCTCTACCCATAGTCCACTCCTTTAGTTCTCTACCCATAGTCCACTCCTTTAGTTCTCTACCCATAGTTCTCTACATATAGTCCACTCCTTTAGTTCTCTACCCATAGTTCTCTACATATAGTCCACTCCTTTAGTTCTCTACCCATAGTTCTCTACATATAGTCCACTCCTTTAGTTCTCTACCCATAGTTCTCTACATATAGTCCACTCCTTTAGTTCTCTACCCATAGTTCTCTACATATAGTCCACTCCTTTAGTTCTTCTCTATAGTTCTCTATATAGTCCACTCCTTTAGTTCTCTACCCATTCTCTATAGTCCACTCCTTTAGTTCTCTACCCATAGTTCTCTACATATAGTCCACTCCTTTAGTTCTCTCTACATATAGTCCACTCCTTTAGTTCTCTACCCATAGTTCTCTATAGTCCACTCCTTTAGTTCTCTACCCATAGTTCACTCATTTAGTTCTCTACCCATAGTTCTCTACCCATAGTTCTCTACATATAGTCCACTCCTTTAGTTCTCTACCCATAGTTCCACATATAGTCCACTCCTTTAGTTCTCTACCCATAGTCCACTCCTTTAGTTCTCTACCCATAGTTCTCTACCCATAGTTCTCTACATATAGTCCACTCCTTTAGTTCTCTACCCATAGTCCACTCCTTTAGTTCTCTACATATAGTCCACTCCTTTAGTTCTCTACATATAGTCCACTCCTTTAGTTCTCTACCCATAGTCCACTCCTTTAGTTCTCTACCCATAGTCCACTCATTTAGTTCTCTACCCATAGTCCACTCCTTTAGTTCTCTACCATATAGTTCCTACCATAGTTCTTTAGTTCTCTACATATAGTCCACTCCTTTAGTTCTCTACATAGTCCACTCCTTTAGTTCTCTACATATAGTCCACTCCTTTAGTTCTCTACATATAGTCCACCCTTTAGTTCTCTACCCATAGTTCTCTACCCATAGTTCTCTAGTTCTCTACCCATATAGTTCTCTACCCTTTAGTTCTCTACCCATATAGTCCACCCATAGTTCCTTTAGTTCTCTACCCATAGTCCACTCCTTTAGTTCTCTACCCATAGTTCTCTACCCATAGTCCACTTCTTTAGTTCTCTACCCATAGTCCACTCTCTACCTTAGTTCTCTACCCATCCTTTAGTTCTCTACCCATAGTTCTCTACATATAGTCCACTCCTTTAGTTCTCTACCCATAGTTCTCTACATATAGTCCACTCCTTTAGTTCTCTACCCATAGTTCTCTACATATAGTTCTCTACCCATAGTTCTCTACCCATAGTTCTCTACATATAGTCCACTCCTTTAGTTCTCTACCCATAGTTCTCTACATATAGTCCACCCATAGTTCTCTTTAGTTCTCTACCCATAGTTCTCTACATATAGTAGTTCCTTTAGTTCTCTACCCATAGTTCTCTACATATAGTCCTCTAGTTCTCTTTAGTTCTCTATAGTTCTCCATATAGTTCTCTACCCATAGTTCTCTACCCATAGTTCTCTACCCATAGTTCTCTACATATAGTTCCACCCTTTAGTTCTCTACCCATAGTTCTCTATATAGTTCTCTCCTTAGTTCTCTACCCATAGTTCTCTACATATAGTCCACTCCTTTAGTTCTCTACCCATAGTTCTCTACATATAGTTCTCTACCCATAGTTCTCTACCCATAGTTCTCTACCCATAGTTCTCTACCCATAGTTCTCTACCCATAGTTCTCTACATATAGTTCTCTACCTATAGTTCTCTACCCATAGTTCTCTACCCTATAGTTCTCTACCCATAGTTCTCTACATATAGTTCTCTCTACCCATAGTTCTCTCCACCCATAGTTCTCTACCCATAGTTCTCTACCCATAGTTCTCTACTTTAGTTCTCTACCCATAGTTCTCTACATATAGTCCTACCCTTTAGTTCTCTACCCATAGTTCTCTACATATAGTTCTCTACCCATAGTTCTCTACATATAGTCCACTCCTTTAGTTCTCTACCCATAGTTCTCTACATATAGTCCACTCCTTTAGTTCTCTACCCATAGTTCTCTACCCATAGTTCTCTACCCATAGTTCTCTACCCATAGTTCTCTACATATAGTTCTCTACCCATAGTTCTCTACCCATAGTTCTCTACCCATAGTTCTCTACATATAGTTCTCTACCCATAGTTCTCTGCATATAGTTCTCTACCCATAGTTCTCTACATATAGTTCTCTACCCATAGTTCTCTACATATAGTTCTCTACCCATAGTTCTCTACCCATAGTTCTCTACATATAGTCCACTCCTTTAGTTCTCTACCCATAGTTCTCTACATATAGTTATCTACATATAGTTCTCTACCCATAGTTCTCTACATATAGTTCTCTACCCATAGTTCTCTACATATAGTTCTCTACATATAGTTCTCTACCCATAGTTCTCTACATATAGTTCTCTACCCATAGTTCTCTACATATAGTTCTCTACCCATAGTTCTCTACCCATAGTTCTCTACATATAGTTCTCTACCCATAGTTCTCTACATATAGTTCTCTACCCATAGTTCTCTACATATAGTTCTCTACCCATAGTTCTCTACCCATAGTTCTCTACATATAGTTCTCTACCCATAGTTCTCTACATATAGTTCTCTACCCATAGTTCTCTACATATAGTTCTCTACCCATAGTTCTCTACATATAGTCCACTCCTTTAGTTCTCTACCCATAGTTCTCTACATATAGTCCACTCCTTTAGTTCTCTACCCATAGTTCTCTACATATAGTTCTCTACCCATAGTTCTCTACATATAGTCCACTCCTTTAGTTCTCTACCCATAGTTCTCTACATATAGTTCTCTACATATAGTTCTCTACCCATAGTTCTCTACATATAGTTCTCTACCCATAGTTCTCTACATATAGTTCTCTACCCATAGTTCTCTACATATAGTTCTCTACCCATAGTTCTCTACCCATAGTTCTCTACATATAGTTATCTACATATAGTTCTCTACCCATAGTTCTCTACATATAGTTCTCTACCCATAGTTCTCTACATATAGTTCTCTACCCATAGTTCTCTACCCATAGTTCTCTACATATAGTTCTCTACCCATAGTTCTCTACATATAGTTCTCTACATATAGTTCTCTACCCATAGTTCTCTACATATAGTTCTCTACCCATAGTTCTCTACCCATAGTTCTCTACCCATAGTTCTCTACATATAGTCCATCAAACTATCTGATTGACGGACCCCCCACCACCACTTTATACTCTTCGGACCAACTTCAAACCAAAAAATAACCAAATCGTCAGAACCACTTTAAACGGACCCAAACCACTCCGTGCGTCCAGAACCACTTTAAAACCCACCACCACTTTAAACCGGTCCGTGATTTAGAACCAGTAAAAACCCAAACCGGTCCGTGATTTAGAACCGGTAAAAACCCAAACCGGTCCGTGTGTCAGAACCGGTAAAAACCCAAACCGGTCCGTGTATCAGAACCATTAAAAACCCAAACCGGTCCGTGTGTCAGAACCGGTAAAAACCCAAAACTGTCCGTGTGTCAGAACCGGTAAAATCCCAAACCGGTCATTGCGTCAGAACCGGTATGCAGTAAAATACGGTACACCTCCCAGACCTGAGCTGAAGTCACCAACACGACTAGACTTGAAGAAACTGCAGAGACTTAACAGCTTTAAACGGACCCCCCCACCACCACTTCATCTAGACGGACCCCCCCACCACTTTATCTAGACAGACCCCCCCCCCCACCACTTTATCCAGACGGACCCCCCCCCCACCACTTTATCTAGACGGACCCCCACCACTTTATCTAGACGGACCCCTCCCTGTGTCAATTTTCAGGAATCACTGGATAATAGGAACTAGAGCAGTCAAGTCCCTCTACACACACACACTCACGTACGCACACACACTCATGTACGCACACACACTCACTTACGCACACACTCACATCCGCACACACACACACACAGACTCACATACGCATGCACACACACACACACACACACTCACACACACACACACACACACACACACATTCACGTCCACACACACACACTTCAACCAGTTATTTGGCTCAGTTTAGCGTTTTGATCCTCAGTGAATGCGTCCCAGAGTTATTTTTTTAGCCTAAATCAGGCGTGTTAAGTCGTGTAAATGAGAGCAGCCTGCTAGCCCTTTGGACTGACTGATAAAACCCCCCCTCAGGGTTTGCTGAAGGAAACAGCTTTCCTAATCGGGGAGATTTGAGCCGGTCTCTACTCTCTCTGGTTTCTGATCACAGTGTGTCAAAATGGGACAGCTTTTGTAAAGTGGTAATGAGAAATAAATCATTCCATTTAATCTGCAGAAATACTCTGCTTATTGCTTTTAAGTCTGCTTGATGGAAAACATCATGATGGGAGGGAGGGAGGGAGGGAGGGAGGGAGAGGGAGGGAGGGAGGGAGAGGGAGGGAGAGGGAGGAGGGAGGGAGGGAGAGAGAGGGGAGGAGGGGGGAGGGAGGGAGAGGGAGGGAGAGGGAGCAATATGGGAGGGAGGGAGGACAGGGGAGTATTGAGGGTCCCAAATAGACCAGGGACAGAGGGATATGTATTGGTGTCCCAAATAGGAGTCCTTTATGACAGAGTGGAATGAAGAAGTGAGGGATGCAGAAAGATTTATGGACAGAGTGGATATGTATTGATGTGTCCCAAATAGTTCCAGAGTCCTTTATATGTTTATGACAGAGTGGATATGTATTGATGTGTCCCAAATAGACCAGAGTCCTTTATGCTGACAGAGTGGATATGTATTGATGTGTCCCAAATAGACCAGAGTCCTTTATGCTGACAGAGTGGATATGTATTGATGTGTCCCAAATAGACCAGAGTCCTTTATGCTGACAGAGTGGATATGTATTGATGTGTCCCAAATAGACCAGAGTCCTTTATGCTGACAGAGTGGATATGTATTGATGTGTCCCAAATAGACCAGAGTCCTTTAAATAGACCAGAGTCCTTTATGCTGACAGAGTGGATATGTATTGTTGTGTCCCAAATAGACCAGAGTCCTTTAATATGCTGACAGAGTGGATATGTATTGTTGTGTCCCAAATAGACCAGAGTCCTTTAATATGCTGACAGAGTGGATATGTATTGATGTGTCCCAAATGGCTCCCTATTAAATCCGTTCACACATGTAAATGCCATCAAAAGCAAAGGGAGTATATAAAGATGATGGATAAATTCATATTGTTATTATTATTTTTTTTAAAGTTAACTCTGCAGAATGTGAAATGGGATTGGAATAAGTAAGAGCATATTCATTTTTCTTCAGATAAAGATAATTAGGAGAGGGATTTTATTTGGTCAGACACACAGTACATGATTGAGTTGCCATGTCTCGTTGATCTTCTCGGTATGACTGAGTATTAGAAGTTTCTAGTGAGCTGACTGGCCATACATACACAGAGACTAATGATCAAACTCCTATGGATCGCCGTCTCTCTCTCACGCGTGTCCTTACACCCGTCTCTCTCTCACGCGTGTCCTTACACCCGTCTCTCTCTCACGCGTGTCCTTACACCCGTCTCTCTCTCACGCGTGTCCTTACACCCGTCTCTCTCTCACGCGTGTCCTTACACCCGTCTCTCTCTCACGCGTGTCCTTACACCCGTCTCTCTCTCACGCGTGTCCTTACACCCGTCTCTCTCTCACGCGTGTCCTTACACCCGTCTCTCTCTCACGCGTGTCCTTACACCCGTCTCTCTCTCACGCGTGTCCTTACACCCGTCTCTCTCTGTGAGAGGCATCCCTTCTCTCATCCCTCCTCTCATCCCTCCTATCATCCCTTCTCCCTCTCGTCCAGACAGACATCCCTATCCTGGTCAGAGACAGTAAAGCACCGATGTTATTAACATGTCACTGCATGCTATTAGGCCCAATTTATAGTCACCCAGGGCACATCCTCAGTCCTCCTGTGCCCGACTCCCAGCTTCCCCCAGCCCTCATCTACTGCTCTCTCCCTGACTCCCTGCTTCCCCCAGCTTTATCTACTGCTCTCTCCCTGACTCCCAGCTTCCCCCAGACCTCATCTACTGCTCTCTCCCTGACTCCCTGCTTCCCCCAGCTTTATCTACTGCTCTCTCCCTGACTCCCAGCTTCCCCCAGACCTCATCTACTGCTGACACCCAGCTTCCCCCAGACCTCATCTACTGCTCTCTCCCTGACTCCCAGCTTCCCCCAGCCCTCATCTACTGCTCTCTCCCTGACTCCCAGCTTCCCCCAGCCCTCATCTACTGCTCTCTCCCTGACTCCCAGCTTCCCCCAGCCCTCATCTACTGCTCTCTCCCTGACTCCCAGCTTCCCCCAGCCCTCATCTACTGCTCTCTCCCTGACTCCCAGCTTTCCCCAGCCCTCATCTACTGCTCTCTCCCTGACTCCCAGCTTCCCCCAGCCATCATCTACTGCTCTCTCCCTGACTCCCAGCTTCCCCCAGCCATCATCTACTGCTCTCTCCCCGGCTCCCAGCTTTCCCCAGCCCTCATCTACTGCTCTCTCCCCGACTCCCAGCTTCCCCCAGCCATCATCTACTGCTCTCTCCCCGACTCCCAGCTTCCCCCAGCCCTCATCTACTGCTCTCTCCCCGACTCCCAGCTTTCCCCAGCCCTCATCTACTGCTCTCTCCCCGACTCCCAGCTTTCCCCAGCCCTCATCTACTGCTCTCTCCCTGACTCCCTGCTTCCCCCAGCTTTATCTACTGCTCTCTCCCTGACTCCCAGCTTCCCCCAGCCCTCATCTACTGCTCTCTCCCTGACTCCCAGCTTCCCCCAGCCCTCATCTACTGCTCTCTCCCTGACTCCCAGCTTCCCCCAGCCCTCATCTACTGCATCTCCCTGACTCCCAGCTTCCCCCAGCCCTCATCTACTGCTCTCTCCCTGACTGCTCTCTCCCTGACTCCCTGCTTCCCCCAGCTTTATCTACTGCTCTCCCCTGACTCCCAGCATCCCCCAGACCTCATCTACTGCTCTCTCCCTGACTCCCTGCTTCCCCCAGCTTTATCTACTGCTCTCTCCCTGACTCCCAGCTTCCCCAGCCCTCATCTACTGCTCTCTCCCTGACTCCCAGCTTCCCCCAGCCCTCATCTACTGCTCTCTCCCTGTCTCCCAGCTTCCCCCAGCCCTCATCTACTGCTGACTCCCAGCTTCCCCCAGCCCTCATCTACTGCTCTCTCCCTGACTCCCAGTTTCCCCCAGCCCTCATCTACTGCTCTCTCCCTGACTCCCAGCTTCCCCCAGCCCTCATCTACTGCTGACTCCCAGCTTCCCCCAGCCCTCATCTACTGCTCTCTCCCTGACTCCCAGCTTCCCCAGCCCTCATCTACTGCTCTCTCCCTGACTCCCAGCTTCCCCCAGCCCTCATCTACTGCTCTCTCCCTGACTCCCAGCTTCCCCCAGCCCTCATCTACTGCTCTCTCCCTGACTCCCAGCTTCCCCCAGCCCTCATCTACTGCTCTCTCCCTGACTCCCAGCTTCCCCCAGCCCTCATCTACTGCTGACTCCCAGCTTCCCCCAGCCCTCATCTACTGCTGACTCCCAGCTTCCCCCAGCCCTCATCTACTGCTGACTCCCAGCTTCCCCCAGCCCTCATCTACTGCTGACTCCCAGCTTCCCCCAGCCCTCATCTACTGCTGACTCCCAGCTTCCCCCAGCCCTCATCTACTGCTGACTCCCAGCTTCCCCCAGCCCTCATCTACTGCTGACTCCCAGCTTCCCCCAGCCCTCATCTACTGCTGACTCCCAGCTCATCCCCAGCCCTCATCTACTGCTGACTTCCCCAGCTCATCTACTGCTGACCCCAGCTTCCCCAGCCCTCATCTACTGCTGACTCCCAGCTTCCCCAGCCCTCATCTACTGCTGACTCCCAGCTTCCCCCAGCCCTCATCTACTGCTGACTCCCAGCTTCCCCCAGCCCTCATCTACTGCTGACTCCCAGCTTCTCCCAGCCCTCATCTACTGATCTCTCTATAGTCAATTTTCCACCTTGCTAGCCAGCCCAGTTAGTCAGTATGTGGTGTGGTAGAGAAGATGAAGGGTTAGTGATGGTGGAGGAGGAAGTGGAGGATTTTAAAAGTTGTGATTGGGGGGGGGGGGGCTGCAGTGTGTACTGTGTCTATGTCTTAGTGATGGGGGGGTCTGCAGTGTGTACTGTGTCAATGTCTTAGTGATGGGGGGGGGGGGCTGCAGTGTGTACTGTGTCAATGTCTTAGTGATGGGGGGGTCTGCAGTGTGTACTGTGTCAATGTCTTAGTGATGGGGGGGGGGCTGCAGTGTGTACTATGTCTATGTCTTCACACTCAGAGCCCTCTTGGAGGTACGCTGGTAATTGAAAATGTATATTACAATACAATCCTCTCGGTCCTCCCACGCCACACACACACACACACGCTCCACACACACACCACACACACAGCGTTCATTCAGCGTTCAGAACCATTATCTTTCCTTAATGAAGAGTGCGTCGAGGCGCTCCCCGCTCTGCACCCAGGTTTTAATGTTCATTTAAATGATCAACTTCACTGATTACTGTCACCGTTTAATTACTGAGCTGGCGATAAGCTTGACTCCCTGTTAGAGAGATCAAGTGGTGGTCTGGAAGGTTCTGTGGAGGCCTCAGTACCGTCACACAGCTCTACAGTATATCCCCCCCTCTACAGTATACCCCCCCTCTACAGTATATCCCCCCAGTATAGCCCCCCCAGTATAACCCCCCCCCCAGTATATCCCCCCCAGTATATCCCCCCAGTATATCCCCCCCAGTATATCCCCCCCAAGTATAGCCCCCCCCAGTATAGCCCCCCCCAGTATAGCCCCCCCCAGTATATACCCCCAGTATATCCCCCCCCCAGTATATCCCCCCAGTATATCCCCCCCAGTATATTCCCCCAGTATAGCCCCCCAGTATATTCCCCCCCCCCCAGTATATCCCCCCAGTATACCCCCCCAGTATATTCCCCCAGTATAGCCCCCCAGTATATCCCCCCAGTATATCCCCCAGTATATCCCCGCCCCCTAGTATATCCCCCCCAGTATATACCCCCCAGTATATCCCCCCCAGTATATACCCCCCAGTATATCCCCCCCAGTATATCCCCCCCAGTATATTCCCCCAGTATAGCCCCCCAGTATATTCCCCCGTATATCCCCCCAGTATATTCCCCCAGTATAGCCCCCCCAGTATATTCCCCCGTATATCCCCCTCAGTATATCCCCCCCAGTATCCCCCCCCAGTATATCACCCCCAGTATATCCCCCCAGTATATCCCCCCCAGTATATCCCCCTCAGTATATCCCCCTCAGTATATCCCCCCAGTGTATCCTCCCCCCAGTATACCACCCCCTCTACAGTATATCCCCCCAGTATATCCCCCCAGTATATCCCCCCCAGTATACCCCCCCCCCCCCAGACATATTAGGTATATGTAGGTTTGTGTTTGTTTTGGTATATGATTGAGCTGATCGAAAGCAGAGACAGTGGGATGTTTCCCAGAGGAATGTAGCAATGCCCCCTGGGTATTTACTGTCTGTTCTGTGTCTGAAAGGTTGAACACTGTTCCTCTCGTTTTAAAGGTGCAATATGCAGAAATCACTCCTCCATTTCCTGTTTGCTAAAATTGGAATAATAAGCTTAATTTCTGTTTATTTATTTATTTATTTATTTTTGTGACAAAACAAGTCATTTATAATGTGGAGAACAGTGGCGTTTAAGATGAGGGAGGAGCCTTGTGTCTATTACATCCTATTGGATGGCTGTCATTCATATTCACCCAGTTCAGTGATAGGTTTAGGCTACTGTCATTCATATTCACCCAGGTCAGTGATAGGTTTAGGCTACTGTCATTCATATTCACCCAGTTCAGTGATAGGTTTAGGCTACTGTCATTCATATTCACCCAGTTCAGTGATAGGTTTAGGCTACTGTCATT